>NW_007738522.1:24196-36984 GCF_000696425.1 Galeopterus variegatus | reverse complement strand
ACTTAAGTATAAGACCTGAAACTGTAAAATTACTAAGGGAAAATACAGGTGAAACACTTCAGGAACTAGGTCTGGGCACAGACTTTATGAACATGAGCCTGAAAGCACAAGCAACAAAATAAAAAATAAACAAATGGGACTATATCAAACTAAAAAGCTTCTGCACAGCAAAGGAAACAATGAACAGAGTGAAATGACAACCTACAGAGTGGGAGAAAATTTTTACTAACTATGCATCCAACAAGGGATTAATATCCAGGATATACAAGGAACTCAAGCAATTACATGGCAAAAACAAAACAAAACAAATAACCCAATCAAAAAATGGGCAAAGGAACTGAATTGATATTTTTTCAAAGGGAGGAAGACACACAAATGGCCAAAGGGTACATGAAAAAATGTTCAACACCACTAGTCATCAGGGAAATGTAAATTTAAACCACATTGGGATAGCACCGTACCCCAGTTAGACTGGCTATAATCAAAAAGACGGAGAACAACAAATGCTGGTGAGGATGTGGAGAGAAGGCAGCACTCCTACATTGTTGGTGGGAATGTAAATTAGTACAACCACTATGGAAAACAGTATGGCGGTTTCTCAAACAACTACAGATAGATCTTCCATACGATCCAGCAATCCCACTTCTGGGTATATACCCAGAGGAACGGAAATCATCATGTCGAAGGGATACCTGCACCCCCATATTCACCTCAGCTCTGTTCACAATAGCCAAGATATGGAACCAACCTAAATGTCCATCAATGGATGATTGGATAAGGAAAATGTGATATATATATACACTACGGAATGCTATTCTGCCATAAAAAAGAATGAAATTCTCCTATTTGCAACAACATGGATGAGCTTGGAGAAACTTACGTTGAATGAAATAAGCAAAGCACAAAGGGATAAATACCCTATGTACTCACTCATAAGTGGGAGCTAAGAGACAAAAAAGGAAGGAAAGAAAGACCACAGTGGTACATTGGACTTGCAGAGAGAGGGAACATACCTAGGGATACTAAGTGGAGTGGGGAAAGGGGGTTGGGGAGGAAGGTCAGGGATAATTGGGAGGATAATTTGGTGGGGGACACAGGGTATAATCACAATTTGTGGTAATGGGCATGCTGCCAGTATGGATCTGGGCATCACACCTTGGGCACGAGTGGTGACAATTAGCTTTGTCCTTCATGAATATTCATAGCCAACAAGCAAAATGAAACAACAAAAAAAAAACAAAATAAAATAAGGTAGTAACACTGAAGACATTATGTTAAGCGAAAGAAACCAGTCACAAAAGGACAAATACTATATGATTCCACCCATATGAGGTCCTTAGAGCAGTCTGACTTATAGAGATAAAGTAGAATGGTCTCATCCAGGGCTTAGGGGAAAAGAGGAACGGGAAGTTAGGGTTTAATGGGGACAGAATTTCAGTTAGGGAAGATGAAAAAATTCTGGAGATGGATGGTGGTGATGGCTTCACAACAATGTGAATGTACTTAATGCCACTGAACTGTACACTTAAAAATTGTCACAGTGGTAAATTTTATGACATATATATTTTACCACAATAAAAAATAAAATGAAATCAGAAAAAAACCTATATTTCTAATCATAATCATCTTACTAAGTGGAGATCATAACTTTCATTTTAAAAGGTGGAAACTCAGATTCGGGGAACTTAAGTAACTGTGCTTGGGTCACGTTTCCCCTTGAGTGGCACAGTGGGATTTGAAACAAAGTGAAGTTAACTCGTGCCACTCACAGAGGTCACCACTGCCTCGACGATTAGCAAAGATTTTATAGAGGAGGTGATACTTTAGCAGTGTTTCAAAAAATAAACAGAAGTTTCCCAAATGAATACAAAGTAAGGAATTACAAATAGAAAATGTGTACATGGAGTCCTGGGTTGAAATCCCGTGTCATGTTGGTGTTGCTGACGCATGAGTGCCAGGCACAGGTGGAAGCTCAGGAGACACAGGAAGGCAAAGGAATGTCACGGAGGGCAGTAAGCCACACCAGCCAAGCACCCGAACCTTCGTCCCATGGGAGACGAGAGTCAGAGGATGACTTTGAACAGGGGAGTAGCACACCGTGGTCCTCCTGGCCCTCCTGGGCAGGTGTGAAGTTTGAGTCTCAGCATGATCCTCGTCCTTTTCTTGGCAGACCTCTGCAGCTGGTTGGGCAGACTTGATGGCAGAAAATGTGCTGCAAAATAGCTCTTTCTCTAGTTCTTAGCTCCATACTTGCCACACACTGGACCAGTGAATGATAAATGGATGAATAAACAGATGGATGCTTTATATAAGCAGAAAATGCGATAGCTTGTGATTGTTAAGAAAGAAACCTGCAGACAAAATTCTACGTTGCCCCTTCCTATGAAGTTCACCAGAGCCGTCAACTGCCTCTGCTTAAAGAGCTGTCTGAGCACATGGCCCATAGCTTTAGGGCTCCGGGTCCACCTTTCTCTTTGCTTATGGTGGTCCTGCTGTCTATGCTAGCAGCCTGCCATGATGCTCCCTAGGCTTTCCTTCCCTCTCGGGACGCACAGTCCTGCTGGATGATCACATTCACCCCGTCATGTAGCTTCTGCTGTGATGTACAGGTGCATCATTCTCAAGTTGATATCCCGAGCCCTGAGCATTCTTTTTAGCACTTCCTAGTGGAGGTCTCAAACTCAACACCTCAACACCCAAATCTGAATTCATTGTCTCCCTCAAATTGCTCCCCTTCCTTCTCCAGTGGGTTCTTATAGCTGAGATTATGGTACCACTATCTCAAGTCAGAAATCTGGATGGCAGAATTTTATTCTTTTTTATGGCAGAGTAGTATTTCACTGTGTATATATAACACATTTTCCTTATCCAGTTGTCCATTAATGGACATTAAGGTTGGTTCCAACTCTCAACTACTGTAAACAGAGCTGCAATAAACATGGGAATGCGGATGTCCCTTCAACATGATGATTTCCATTCCTCGGGGTATATACCCAGAAGTGGGATTGCTGGATCGTATGGCAGTTCTATTCTACCATTCAGAGCACTATGGATGAACTTAGAGAAAATTATGTTAAGTGAAAGAGGGCAAAGAAAAAGAAACAGCACATATCCTCACTCATAAGTGAGAGCTAAAAAAATACACAAGTTAATAAAAAGAGAAAGATACAATAATTCATTGAACTTTCAAAAGGAGAGAACAGAACCGAGGCCACTGAAGATGGGAAAGGGGGAGGGAAGGAGAGTTAGTGAGAGATGGGTAAAGGCCACCGAAAATGATTATATTACGTAATTTTGAATATACTAATTATCCTGATTTGAGCATCACATATGGCACGCAGGTATGGATATTCAGCGTACCCTACAGATATGTACAATCGTTTCAATAAAATAATTTTTAAAAGAAAAAGAAATCGGAGAGCTAGCCTAAGGTCTTCCTCATTATTCACCATCACATAGAACAGTCACTGGGTCAGGCCATCCGCCTTCTAAGCAGCATTGTGTATGCCCTCTCCTGGCCGGAGAGGCCACCACACTGCGTCACGTCAGACTCTCTTCTCACAGCTGTCTCCCCCCTGGTTTCTCTGCCCCCAGGCTCAACTTCTCCGGTTTATCTCCAAACTGCATCCTGAAAGGCATCTGAAAGGCAGACTCCATCATATCACATTGAGATTCAATAATTTAGTATTGACAAGAAGTTCAAACTCAGCAGAATCATTTTGTTAAATGCGTTTTGCTTCTTGCCCACTCTTCTGCCTGCGCACACGCCCTTACTCGGGCCTCCTGCAAGTCCTCAGACACCCGCGCTCAGCTCCTGTCTGCCTTGCCTTTGAGCCTCTGCACATTCTGTTCCCTTATTCTTTCTACCTGGAACATCCCTCCCTCTCTCAAATCCTGGGTGAATACCTAATCCTTCAAGAAGCAACGTAAGCTGTGGAAATCACTATTGTACCTCCTCTACTGCCCTACTCTGTAGTATTATCACAGTATCTCCAATCAAGTGAAGGTGACTAGGGGTATCTTTGCCTTCCAGTGCCATCCAGAGAAATAAAAACATAAGATAAAATAAAACATGTTTGAAAAGAATTACTTTCTCTACCTGTTTCTTAATTCCTAAAACACTTTTCCCACTTACACACCTGCCCTTACAGAAAGAAGTCCGTGACTTACAGTCATATCCATGGGTGCAAAATCTTTGCTATAAGCAATTTTGATGGATTCAGAGAACAAGGACACTATAGGTGCCCAGAGAAGGTGCAGATATGCAAAGCTTGGTAATATCACAGGTTTGCTCAAGGCCACACCTGGTGCTTTCTCTCTCACCTTCTGAGCCCGTTATACCTAGTCCAGGGCTGAGCTTGCTGTGGAAGCCTTTCTACTTTCTACTGTGTAATAATATTGTTAAACTTCAAACCACATACCTGCTATGCTCAAGGAAGACTGCCCCAGCCATTGGAAGTTTGTCTGTGAAGGTATCCCCTGCTAACCTGTTACCATGCTCAGCACACATCATTTCCCACCTCTGTGTCCAAGCTATTCTCTGTTCCAAATTTTTCAGCAAGTGAGAGGGATCCTGGGTGCGGTAGATTGGCTGTTACCCCAACCTCACTGAGGCTTAATCCCCACTGTAACTGTTGAGGGTGGGGCCTTGAAGAGGTGATTGGATTGTAGGACCATACCATAGTGAATGGATTAGAAATGGTGGTCAGGGGCATGGTTCCTTTAAAAAGAGAGCACAAAGAATCTGTTCCCTCTCCCTGCTCCACCATTTTCTGCCATGTGAGACCCTTGGATTGCTTGCAAATCCACCATCAAAGAAGATCCTCACCAGATGTGTTCCTTGGACTTTGGATTTCCCAACCTCTGAAACTGTAAGCAATAAATTTCATTTTCTTATAAATCATCCAGTTCCAGGTATTTTGTTATAAGCAACAGAAATGCACAAATACAATGGAGAACTGGCATTTTGTAAAAATAGATTACACTCTCCACCACTTCACTAGGCTCACTAATAAGTGCTATCTCATTTAACCTTGCTCAATTTGAAATATTTTGGTCTGCTGTTATTTAGGGGACTACAAGGCCCACAAAGGTTAAGTGACTTGCTTAGGATCACATGACTAGTGACTGAAGCAGATGCCAGCCCTGGTCTCTGGGACTCCAGATGCCAAGTTCATTCCACCATACCAGGAATGCTTCTTGGGCTTACCACTGACTCCACAGAATATTCATACCAACTCCCCATGCCCTTTTTTACCTTAACTTTCTTCTAGCTTCAACAGTGATGCTATTATAGGTTTCTATTATTTGCAGATTCTCGGTGTGAGCAATTTCTTTAGGAAAACAACCCGTCTGTGCTATGATAAGGTATATGTACCAAAACCCTGCTATTTGTTTTTTCACCTTTCTTTGTCTTTTGACAGTGGATATTTTTCTAAGACCCACTTTACTGCTGATATTAACAACATCCTATTTTTAGAAAATTACTTCTTAGGGTTCTTCTGATGTAGCAGAAGCTGCTCCTCTCAAATGTGATTTCCATTATACAATCTTTCCAGCAGATGTGAGAGGGCAGGAGATAAGTAGTAGTTTGAAGTGCCGGCAAGAAGCCTTTAATTGAGCAACAAAAGAGGAGGTTTTGAAACACTCCTCAAAAACAGGGTCCAGAAAACAATAAGCTGGGGCATTTGCAAAGGGGAAAAAAAAGCCAAATTGGTCATTCACAGGCAGCCCCTGCAGAGGAAATCTCGGTTTTGCAGAGAAATGAGGAGTGGAATGGTATCCTAGAAAAATACCAGGAAAAGGTTCTGGGGACCCAGATAATCTGGAGTTTTCAGTCTTCCAAATGAGTGAATAAAAGCATGAATTTATAACATTGTTTTAATGATGAGGTGGGGATGATAGAAACATCAGAAGGTATTAATTTAGCTATTTTTCAATTTTTTATTTCACTTCATTAACCAAAACTTGAAGATAGCTTGTGAGAATATAAACTATAAAATCACAAAATATAAATTAAAATGGACCAAGCATTATTGGTTTCACACATAGATGCTTAATAAATATTAGTTTCAATGAATAAATAAATGAATGAATGAAGATTAACTAGAATGGGAGATCAGGTGGTCTGGATGGAGTATAGTAAACCACCCAGGACCAAGTTATAAGATATGACACAGTGATATAGTTCCATAACCAAGTTGGCTACCAACTTTTCAGAAGGCCAATGTAGAAAAAGAAACAGGGCCCTGGATTCTAGCCCTGACTGTACTACTGACCAGTTTGGGGTCTTGGACATGTCATCTTGGGTCTCTGTTTCCTCACATGTGGTACAAGGATTCTGTGAGTCCTTGCAGGTGGGACCTGCCTCCCACCCTCACCCTCCGCAACAGAAGTGGCCAGAGTACCTTAGTAAATATCTGTTGAATGAATAATCTTCACTATTTTACGGCCAAACATTCTGATGAATCTATTTAAAATGTTTTACTTTTCCCCTTCTTGTCATGATGCTGGCCACAGAGTTCGAGCTGATGTTCCCTGCAGCCAAGACAGGGGACCCCCCAGCATGGCTCTCACTCAGGCTGGCACTTAGGAGATGATCCTCCATTTCATGTGCATCACAGCTCTTCTGCAGGAGTTGGCATTTCCAAACATATGTGGGAAAAGGCCACTAGGACACAGATATTGGATTCGCAGCATGCTTTGCTGTGATGCTGGAAAGAAAAACTCCTGGGAAAATGCACTTTTTTGTGGTCACCTGAGTTCCTGATACCTTTAGGACTATTCTCCATGACCACCAGCCAAACAACTTGCCGGGATACAGGCTTAAATGGAATTACAGGGACATCTAATGCCCACTAGTATTAATGTCATCCTTGTTTTGAGGGGAAGACTCTTCATTTAGCAGGATTTCATCTTGTATTGAGGTAGGAGTATATCCTAGAGAGGAGTAGCTCATTTTATGGACCAGATAAATGTGTAGAAAAATAATCTAGATACAAAACTATTTTTGCACTTACATTCTCTGATTGCAAATTCTGACTGCAAACTCATAGATATGTTCTTCTGGGAAACTTTTGGTATGGAGACCATGTTTGTGCACACAGACAAGTTTTTGATATACACACATCTGAGGGAAAAGCATTTTCTAATAAATAATTAACAATACTCAAAGCTAACTTTTCGACATGACTGCAAAAGAGCTAGGCTTCTTTTTTATATTTACCAGAAGAGCTTAGCAATTAAAAATGGAATAAAAACAAACAAGGTTGTCAACTCAACTAAGCAAAATATTGGTATGTTTCCCCAGGTTTTTCTAAATCTCTCAAGCAAGGAACTTGAGTCTATTTGGTGACAGAATTAGACTCCATACAGAGCCAAGATTGGGGTCCTCCTGGAAATGGGTGTGCAGTCATAACTGGGGCAAAACTCACTCTCTCTCTCTCTGGCACATATATATGCTCAACTTGCAATAGTGTGGGGAGAAGCTGGGGATCATATTCGTAAGATATAACAAAGCCTTCAGAGAATGTAGAACAAATCAGTCACTTCCAAATTTTGTAGGAGTCTTTTTTGCAGGCACCCTCTGTGGGCAATGCTAAGTGAGTGAAGAAAAATGTGCCAATGGCAACAGAACTGCTAACTGGGGCAGAGCCAACTGGAAGCTGGGGGAAGCAGCTGTGTATTTAGACAGGAATAAATGGAAAGAAATGTCCCACCATAGGCATCTTCAGTCTGATGCCAGGTGGATGAAGCCCAGGAAGTCAGAGAGCTGTGACTTAAAGACTTGGCAAGTATGGGATGCAAAGAGGTTGAAACTTTAAGGACAATATTTAACATTCTAGGGACTACATGCACTTGAAATGATTTAGTGGCCACACATGACAAACACATTTTTGTACTCCCTGCTATATACACACACACGTGCATACACACAGATATACATAGACACACACATACGATATATATAAAGTTTATGAAAAGATTTGTATTACCACTTAATTCTATTTTCACAAACTTTTTGAAGTACTCTCATATGCATCATTTCATAACTAGGGCATGTTGCTTGTAGAAAAATTTTAAATACTGAAAAATAAAATAATGAAAAATAAAAATCCCTTGTCATGCCACCATTCCAAGCTATCTTTCAGTAGTATTTTGGTATATTTTTGGTTGGCTTCTTTCCCCGTGTAGTTAGATAATAGAAATAAATTTTTTAAAATATAGAAAGTCTGACAGGTAGATAGTCCAATAATTTAAAGAGTTGGAGATATAGATATATAATTTATATATATTATGAATATACCATACACATATGTTAACATATAATTTAAAAATCATGCAGTATCCACAATTTTATATTCTGCTTTTTTTCCCATTTATTATATTAGGTATTTTCCCTTGTCATTAAGTATTCTTGGAAATAAAATTTTTAAGGGTTTATTGTATTTGTACATATAAATATAATTTAATTTATTTAACTACTACCCCTTGTGAATCATTTTTTACCATTTTTTGTTATGATAATTAAATAAACATCCTTATACAAAACAACTTATTAAGTGTCTACCATATGGGAGATGTTTACATAAATTAAGTCACTTCAATCTGACATAAAGCATCATGGTATATTACTTCATACATCTTTGTGGGTGTATCTATAATTTCCTTCAGATACACTTCCAGAATTTGCATAACTGGATAAGATTATATAAGCATTTTAAGTCTTTTGAAGCAAAACTTCCTCCCAGAAACACGGTACCAGTAGGAATATCCTCCAGTGAATGAAAATATCTATGTCATTAAACTTGCACCAATATGGTATGCAATATTTTTTTTTAGTTTTTAAAATTTGATTGAACAAATGTGACTTTCACATGCTTAATGGCCACTTGTCTTTTTTTCATAAAGCACCTTTCTCTATTTTAACAACAAGAGCTCATGTTCCACACCACCTAGGTTTAATTCTGTTTCTAGCTCTGTGACTTTTAGAAACACAATTAAATTCTCTGTGGCTCAGTTTCTTCATTTGTAAAATGGTTATAATAGCATCTGCTTCACAGGAGCACTATGAAGCTTTAATGTATTAATACTCATAAGGGCATAGAACACTGCCTGGCATACACCAGGAGTTCAATAAATGCTAAAGCAATTAGCTCTCATTTGGGGGACCACATTGTCTATGTACTGAATGTAGCTGCAAATTTGACATCCTTTCCACACCTATTACATTAAATGATCTTCTCAGTGTCCCATGAGGTGAACATGGCAGGTTATGGTTCCCAATGGGAAGAGTGAGGAAAATAAAACTCAGAAAGTCAGAATATCTTGTAGTTTGGTGATGGAATTAAGATTGAAAAATAGGCCTCCTGGAGTTGTTTTTTCCACAATGGAAAACTAGATTATTAGGAATCAACCTGTGCAAAAAACAACAACAACAAGAACAATAACAACAAAAACATAGAAAATCTGGATAATAAATATATTTTTTAAAAGCCCTATTTGAGTATGTCAGAGAGCCACAAATAATTTTTACAGCCAGGATTCAGAAGAAGGATGTCCAGAGAGGCAAGCTCAATATTTGCATCTCTTTTCCCTTTGAGTCATTGAGAATTTCCAAAGTAGCTGCAGAGAGGCTGAGGAGCTGAATGGGAACTTCATCAGTGTCATGGGGCTGAGGGCACCTAAATTGGAGATCAGAGCCTGCCAAGGACTAGATTGTTTGGTAAACCATACAGGCTTTTGATTAGCAATTGTAAGAGCTATACCCCTGGAATAAGAAAAAATTGAAAATAGACATAAACTCCAACTTTTAATCATCTTAATCCCTAATTAGATTAAGGCATATTGCCCCTAGTCTAGCTACTTGTCAGGGCAAATGTAGATTCTCTGTGAATAAAGATGACATTATTAAAAGCCTCAAATTATCTCTAAACATTTTCAAATACAAGATCTAGCCTTTAAACAAAAATAATTTTGCATATAAGAATGCAAGATTTGACTAAAAAAACAAAAACAAAAGACAATAGACACAAGGACAAGAAATCCAGTATACTGAAAGGATACTGGAGGAATGGTTGAGAATATTAGAAAACTGATTAAATACATCAAGCTTTAGATGTATAAATGTAAATCTTGTGAACTGAATGTTTGTGTCTCTCCAAAATTTACATGTTGAAACTCTTACCCCCAATGGTAGAATATTAGAAGTTGGGGACTTTGGGAGGTGATTACATTTAGGGAGGTCATGAGGTAGAGCCCCATAACAGGATTAGTGTTCTTATAAAGAGAGACACCAGGGCTTTCTCTCTCTGCAATGCGAGGACACAGTGAGAAATGGCCATCTGTATGCCAAGAAGAGCGCATCACCAGGAACCAAGTCTGCATGCACCTTGATCTTAGACTTCCGGCCTCTAGAGCTGTGAGAAATAAATGTCTATTGTTTAAGCCATTCAGTCTATTCCATATTGTTATAGCAACCAGAGCAGACTAAGACAACAAAGAAAGCCCAGGTCCAGGCACATCATAACAAGACTAATGAAAGCCAAACTCTAAGAGAAAAAAAACATATGACCTTCAAAGAGTAACAATAAGACTGAGAGCTAATTTCTTTACAGAAAGTATAAAAACTAGAAGACAATGGAACATGGAAATATATATTTAAAGCTACAGTGGTTGAAGGAAGAACTGCCAAATAGGAATTCTATATTAAACAAAATATACTTGAGGAAAAAAGGTGAAATAGAGACACTTTTACCAAACATAAAAAGGAAAATTTATCATGAGTAAACATAAAAAGGAAAATTTATCATGAGTAAACATGCACCAAAGGAAATACTAAAGAGAGCTCTTTAGGCCAAATTTAAATTATGTCTGAAGTAAATATATTTAGGGAGGATGAATAAAGGTAAATAGGTAGATTAAATAAATAATTACAATATGAAACAGTAATACTGATGAAAATGCAGAGGATATTAAAATACACTAAAGCAATGGCACAAAAGGTGAACAAGGGTGAATGGAAGTAATGTTCTTAGTCTGTTGCATTGCAAGAAAGTTATTGAAAAACTGACAAATATTATATTTTAATATGTTAAGGGTGCACTCCAAGGGCCAGACACCGGTAATGGGGGTTTTCGCTGCCAGGAAAGATCTGTGGGTTTCTGAGCCTGAGACAGAGACAGGGCAGAGTTCCCAGATACCAGAAACAGCTAGGCAAACTTGAGTGTCCGAGATATTGAAGACAAGTTACCTCTCAATAGCTCATCCTGAACTTCTCCTACTTTTACTAACAACAGATCTCAGAAGCACATCCGCCCATTGCCCTATGCAAGCTACACAAATGTTGGAGATTGCCAACAGGAATGTCAACTCAGAGATGAGCCCAAAAGCAGGAATTACCTAGTATTTGTGGAAAGTCAAAAGTTTGGATAAATAAATGCAAACTCAACAAACAAAAGAGCTTAACTCATATAAACAAAGTAAATAGAGAAAATCAAACAAGACAATATCCTCAGAACTTCATCACCCAAAAGTCTGTTAGACATCATAAAAATTTAAATTATGTTTATTAAACAAAAATAATAACTGCGATGAACAGTAGAATAAATACAATTGGAATCAAATAATGAACTAGATGCCTAAAGAATATTCCCTGAACATAGCACAAATGGTAGGAATATGAAAAGTATGTAAAGAAACATAACAAAATTGAAAACAAACTAGATGCTGCAGGGTCCACATATGAATTTTCAAGGCTCGTGTACAAGGGTACTTCAAAAATTCATGGAAAAATAGAATTGAAAGACAATATGAATCTTTCCATGAACTTTTGAAATACCCTCATAAAAGAAGATTGAAAAAGAATGAGTAGAAAGAAATCACTAATGAAAGAAATAATGATAGAGAGCTCCATATCTGACAATAAGCAGAAAACTAGAAAAGCTTTCCTATTATAAAGCATGCAAAAACTTTTGGATTAAATATAATTTTTAAAATGTTTTAATATTTTTAATATTTTTAAATAATTTTAAAAATGCATCTGGCAGAAATGAAAGAAAACTGCCGGAGACAAAACCAAGCAGGGAACTCTGAAGTTGTAGCTGCCCTCAGATTGTGCATCCTCTGTAATGGGTATCAGGTTTGAAAGGCCACACAAGAGAGGGCTCTGGGGTAGTACAAGATGGAGTTTGGGAACCAGGATGCTGGTATCAATACAGGCTCTTCAAATGAATTTAAATGCAATGAAAGGTGGACTATAGAAAATCCATCTTCTGAAAATGGAAATATAAGCAAACAAACTACTCCATCTCCAACTAGACTGAACATACAATTTCATATTCCTCCGTGATTGATGCAATTCCACCATAAATGAAGAGAACTTAATTTACAGTAGTCCTTGCTTAGTACCAGTCAGGGGCAACTGGCAGAAGCAGCACAATTATCCCCCATGGGGTAGTCAGTCTTCACTGAATCTACAGCAGACATATGTAATCTGAAATCTGTCTCTCCGTGTGTGTGTGTATGCAAGCAAGTCACCATGAACATCCATCAGTAGAAAGTTTCAGATAATAGCGTTATCTGAATAATAGAGTTTGATAATAGAGTGGATAATAGTTTGATAGCAGAGTTATCAAAATTTTAGATAACAAAGAGTTATCAAAACAAAACATAAAACAAGTTTATGTAAAATAACTAAAGAAATAAAAATGAATAAATTTAAAAAGCGAGGAAGTTCCATTCTGGAGCAAACTAAATGCCCTTTGCCAAGAAGAAATAAGTACATTGTG
>NW_007738522.1:21989-23379 GCF_000696425.1 Galeopterus variegatus | reverse complement strand
TCCATCAGTAGAAAGTTTCAGATAATAGCGTTATCTGAATAATAGAGTTTGATAATAGAGTGGATAATAGTTTGATAGCAGAGTTATCAAAATTTTAGATAACAAAGAGTTATCAAAACAAAACATAAAACAAGTTTATGTAAAATAACTAAAGAAATAAAAATGAATAAATTTAAAAAGCGAGGAAGTTCCATTCTGGAGCAAACTAAATGCCCTTTGCCAAGAAGAAATAAGTACATTGTGGTATGATCATTCCTAAGAATACTTCACAGCAATAAAAATAATAAGGTATTGCTAAGTGAAATGACACAATGAATCTTATAAAGGTAACATTGAGTAACAGAAGACAGACTCAAAAGAGTGAATACTGCATTGATTCCATTTATGTGAAATTGAGAAACAGGCAAAAGTATTTGATTATATTAGAAAGGATAGTGGTTATTATGAAAGGAGGGCAGTTAATGACTAGAAGGGACCACAAGGAGTTACCTGGGACACTGTTAATTACCTGTTTTTAAAATTGGATACTGTTTTTTATTTAAGATGGGTTTAATTTGTGACAACGCATGTTATATTTCATTAAAAGGCTACCAGGAAGATTTGAAATACAACCAGATAGAACTACTTCAAAACAGCAGATTAGATACAATAAAGAATAAATTAGAAAGCATAAAAATAGGTAGGAAGATTTTATCTGGAGTGAAACGCAATGAGTCAAGGAGATGAAAAATATGAGAGAAGTTAAAATGCAGAGAACATACGGAAAGTACATTGCTGGAGACTGGATGCCCTCTCAAACTCACTGGAGCTTAATCCCCACTATAACTGCTGAGGGTGGGAAATCCTATTATGGTAATTGAAAGGTGGGGCCTTGAAGAAATGATTAGATTGTAGGATCATGCAGTAATGAATGGATTGATAATGGTGGTCATACGCGTGGTTCTGAAGGCTTTAAAAAGAGAGCACCTGAGAATCTCTCTCTCTCTGCTGCACCTTTTCTGCCATGTGATACTCTGCATTGCTGTAGAGTCACCTCAACAGATGTGTTCCCTAGACTTTGGACTTCCCAGCCTCCAAAACTATAAGCAATAAGTACTCTTTCTTTATAAATTACCCAGTTCCAGGTATTTTGATATAAGCAACAGAAATGCACTAATACAAACATTGAACATACATCTAAATAGAGTTCTGGAAGAAGAAAATATAGAAAATACAGGAGGTGAAATATTCAGAAAGATAATTAAATACCCAAGTCATCAGGTTCAAGGAAAAACAACAAATCACAAGCAAGATATGCAGCAAGAAACCTACATCTATATGTAGTACATAAAGAAATAACAAGAAAACCAAGGGAAAAGGGATAATATTTAAAGTAAACAGAAATAAAAAA
>NW_007738522.1:17467-21555 GCF_000696425.1 Galeopterus variegatus | reverse complement strand
ATAAAGGAGTAAATGAAGCTGATACCAGATAAACAAAACTCAGTGCAAACCTCTAAGGATGGACTATGGAAAAAAAACAAGGAAAATGATCTCAGAGAGATTGCCAACTGATATTAATGAATAAAAACAAATAACTTTCAGCAAATGAGTTATATGAGAACCACCCTTAGTTGTATAAATTATATCTATCAAATACTTATATTCTAGCACTAACAATATACAACAATTTATTAGAAGTTCTAGCCAGTACTGTGAAATATTCAGTTAGCTAGCTACCTAGCTACCTAGCTAGTTAGTGTGGTATGTGTGTGTGTGTGTGTGTGTGTGTGTGTAGTAAACATAGTATGACATATAGATTATATATTACAAATAGTATTATATATTCTATAACACAATTACATATAGTTATACATAGCTATGTATGAGAAAAGAAATAAAAATATCATCATTTTAAGATTCTGTTTATCTATATGCAAAACACAAGAGGATCTACATACAAATTATTAGAATTATTATTTTTTAAAAGTTCAAAAAGAGTAATGTCGCAAAATGGCAGAGTAGGAAGCTCCAAACTCCTGTCCCTCCGCAGAAACATCAAAAAAAGAGCAGAAGCTCTCCAACCCAACTTTATCAGAACTCTGGACCACAATGAAAGGTTACAGTAACCAAGCTAAGGCTGACCCAAGAAAAGGGCAACTTTAAAATGATAGGAAACATTGTAGCATTTCTACTTGCCTCTGTCCCACCCGCTGCCTGTGGCGATCTTGAAGGCTAAGTCCGCAGTGGAGGACCCTGGGCTCTGGTTCCAGGGGGAGCAGCGCAGACCTTATTCCCAGTTGATTGTGCTGGTCTGTCCTGACCTGTCGGGGGACTACCTGGAGGACTACCACAAGGTGCTCGTCTCTATTTCACCTAATGTAACTCTAAATTCTAGAATCCCTGACACTTAGAATGGACGAAGTAACTTTCTAATGCCCAACTTAAACATCACCTCTCCAGCCAGGAATAGTCGAAGTCCTAAGGCAGACTGAGAGGAGCCTCAGTGTCAGTCATACTTATAAAAGGTTAATTCTGTTTAAGATAAATAAAGCATGATATTGTATTTTAACTCTAGAAACAGCCAGCATTATTCATATTTGATTCAGTCTTGTCATAAATAGTCACATCTTTGCTTTTCCCATTCTGAACACAAGTACCCTTACTGCAGAACCAGGAAGAAAGGCCCCTATCAGTGTACTTCTTATCGATACTCAAACGGGTCACTTAATTCAGCCCTTTGTGATGACAATAATTAATTGAGAACAATGGAGAATAAATACATAGGATACTATACTTTATGTACTGTACCCGAGTGAGGGAGAAATATATCCCAGAGAACTCCATGCATGTCCAGGTTCTTCATCCATTTTTATATCCCCATCATTTGGGAACATCTCTCCTCCAAGTTGCTGATTCTTATCCATATTTCTCTTGGAGCACTGCAAAAGTTTTGCTGATACTCTTTTGTGGGTGCTGCTTATTCTTGCTGCATGTAATATGTGATAAAAGACTCAAATTTAATGTACTTACATTTAATGTAATGATATATCTGAGTTTAAAGTTATTTTACTATTTACTTTTTATTTCTCCTGTATGTTCTGTAATCTCTTTGTAATCATTTCATTTGCCTCTCTTAGCTTATTATAAATTATTTTTAGTCTTCTCTCAGTGGTTACATGTATTGTTGACTTATTACAGTATAAGATAAATGAGTTTTTTGTAGGTTTTAGACAGTGCAAATACTTTAAAATGATTTAACTCTTTTAAATCCCATCCACACGAATTTGGCATTATTATTTTTATATATTTTATTTCTACATTGACATTAAAGTCTATAAGACTTATTATTTCCTATAGTCAACATGAATTTAGATTTACCTCCCCCATACGAGTATATACTCTTTCCAATGCTATTCATTCATTTCTGTATTTCCATACTTCTATCTAAGATTTTTTTTCCTGCCCAAATAACCCCTTTTAAAATTTATTTTAGTGAAGATCTCCTAGTTATAAATTTTCATCTTTTCTTTGTCTGAAGATGTAGTTATTTTGCCTTCACTTTTGGAGGATATTTTTATTTGAAATAAAATTACATGTTGTCATTTATTTTATATTAAAACTTTTTAAATGGTGTCTCTGGCTTCGATAATTCCTACTGAGAAGACGTCTGTAAGTCTTACCATTGCTCTTTGGAGGTAACGTGTTTTTATTTCCTCTGTCTCATTTTAAATTGTCTCATTGACTGGTTTTCAGCAGTTTTACTTTGATGTGCCTCATTATATATCCATTTGCATTTATTCTGCTTGGGGTTTATAAATCTTCTTGAACCTGCGATTTGATCTCTTTAATTGGTTTTGGCAAATCATTTGCTTGTATCTCCTCAGATATTGCTTTGCCCCAGTCTCTTTCTCCTCTCCTTTTGGAACTGCAGTCATACATACTTGTATATTAGTTATTTTCACTACTTCCCATCTGTCATTTATGTTCTTTTCTGTATTTAAATTGTTTTCTCTCTATGCCTCAATTTAAATGTTTTCTACTGACTATTTTATAGTTTTCCTAATCTCTTCAGCTATTTATTAATTTGCGGTTAAATCCACATATTTGGGCTCTTAATTTTACATATTATATTTTCATCTCTGTAATTTCTACTTATTTCTTATTTTATGGTTTCTAAGTCTCTGTAGAAATCATCCTACTTCTGACCTATTTTTGTTGAAAATACTAAACACAATTATTTTAGTCTTTTTCTGATAACTTTGAGAACTGAGATTCCATGTGGATCCATTTTTATAGACTTTTTCCTCTTCTTTTTTAAAAATTTAGCTCAGATGCATGATATACCTAGAAATTTTAATTGAATTCCACTCAGTTTTATTAAAATTTATAAAGATAACTTCAAGCTCTGGCTGATTCTATCTTCTTCCCAGCAAGGATTTATTTTAAGTAGATAGCCTTAGTTTAATCTGGTTTCAGCTCATTTGAATTCTGGATTTCAGAGTTTCCTGAGGGCTGGCTTGTAGTTTCCTCCTACTACTGGAGTTCATTCTTACTCCTGTTAGTGGAAGTTTGGGTGTTTACCAGGGTACCTTCTCTGTGGTGGGCTCAGAACTTCCGTCTGCCTTCTCAGTCAAGTGAGATTGCTAAAAGTTCTGCTCATCTCCCTATTGTCTTATCTATTGTTTTCTTCTTGCCTTCTTAACCCCTTTGCCTGAAGATTAACAAATGTCTTAAGAGGAAGAGTGGGACAAATGGTTTTGCATATCTCAATGCATTTCCCTTCTCTCTGGCATTTTGGTCTATACTCACCCAACCGCCTTGGAGTCCAAGAGCCCAAATTTGATTTCCCAGTCCATGACTTGACTTCAGCCGCTGCTTTCTCTTTGGCTTCTGAGCCTGCAAGCCCCACGCCACTCATGAACTATCACATGCCTCTATAGAAAAATCCCTGTGGAATACTGAACCAATCTTGATATGCTTTTCTCCACTCTCAGAGACTGGCCTTAAAAGTTCTGACTGGATTAGAAGTCCTCTATTGCCTTCAAAGTGATTTGGTTTTATATTTTGTTTCTGTTTTGCAATTGTTCTCAGTGAGAACACTTGTCTACAATAAGCACTCCGCCTTTACTAGAGATGGAAAATCCAAAGGTCACTGATAGACTATAGCTTTTATGATCAATATTCTGATAGTAGTGGGATTCCCTGAAAATGCTCTGTGAAAAACGAGCTGCCTTCTTTACTTACTCATAATATACAGGAAAGACAAAAAAATCTCTTTCTCTGTTTGTTTCATTTTATTTGTCTCCCTGACCATTTGCTGAAATGATCATTCCTCTGTTTTCCATTATCTTCAGTCTATGATGATACAGAGGGTTATAATTTATACTTTATTACAGGAAGAGCCATTGTCCATTCAGGGTCTGAGCTGAAAATCAACCACTCATTTTGAAGAAACATGAATATTATCACACCATTAAATCTTCCCTCGTGGCTGTAGAAGCTTAGCAGTGCTGTTTAATCCTTGTACTTCTAGTAACATAAAGAACACA
>NW_007738522.1:14498-16414 GCF_000696425.1 Galeopterus variegatus | reverse complement strand
AGGCTGATGACATCCAAGTTCAAGGTAATTTGGGTCAAGCCAGGAAATAAAGTTGGTAAGGAAATCATGATATGCCCACTTAGGCTAATTTTTAATCAGCTCAACTCTGGAATTTATAAGATAAACACAGTAGAGTGAACAACAGGGATTAATTGAAGCTAAATGTCTATTTGCCAGCTTTGATAATGAGCCTATTATAAAAACAGGCACACAAGAGCATGTGGATTGAACAGATAGGAGTATAGGACAGACAGGTGAAAGTTTCCATCTTGCTGTCTTTAATGATTTCCAGGCTCAAAAGAGCACTAACTATAATTGGCTTGGTTTACTCTAACCTAGATCTTATGAGTTTGGAGCACATCATTGGAGAAAAATACAGAGCAAGATTTCACTTCAGAGGAAATTTAAAATTAAAAAGTAACCAAAATACTAATAATTAATAAGTTAACTGAAGATAGCTATAACTCTAGGTTATTTGGTATCTTATGATGCTGACAAAGGGCAATTAGTTTCCACTGATTGTGTGCAAAGAATGTGAACAAAAGGAAAGTTAAATTCAGTGCAAACTTTGGTAGAAATCTACAGACATAATGATGTGTGGTTGATTTGGGAACCAGTCAATATTTCTACAGTTACAAAATTAACCTTTAACTAACTAGTAAAATGCCCTTTTTCACTAAATGCCAAGTGGCCTGTATTACACAACCTGTTTCATTTTCCTTCAGTGTTTCTTTTTTTAAAAGTCTTGCCCTCAGTACAAACACTTTTAAATCTATATTCTGACTCGAGTTTAGGTGATGTTACCTCTGAGTCTCAACACATTCAATCTGTTTCTGAAAGCTACATCATAAAATGTTCCACATTAGTAATAAGATATAATCATCAGGAAGACTAATATCCTATCAAATCAAACCCATAATACTAAAGTTCAAAGACAAAATAGTGAAATTAGAAGGTAGTGAAGGTAAGCAGTTTAGAAAACCTTCCCCTTGGAGAGCTGTGGAAGTCAAGCAGGCTGATTTGGATAGTCTTCATCTCTCACTAGAAGGAATGTCCATGAAGATAAGGACTTCTGTCTACCACTCAGACCAGTGCTTTATACATGGTAAATACTCAATAAATATTGATTGAATTAATAAAATAAAGGCTAAATAAAAACTATGTGACTAATTTTCCCTAGCAGTGAAAGAGAAAAGATATATCAGACTTATGTAAAAGATCAGAAAAAAACCTAAAATTTATCACAGGAAGGGCATAAAGCTCTTATATGTTCAATTTTCTACCTGTAGCAGTGAAAGTTACTACAGGGAAAAGCCCTAAGGATTCTGACACCTGGTAAAACTGATGATGGTGTTGTCTGTGAAACATGTTCTGATAACCCTGGTTTAAGATAGTAGAATAAAGGTATCTTCTTAGGAAAAAAACCTGGAAAGAAAAAAAATAACAATTAGAGATAGCATCAATAGAAAATAGGAAATACCTATATCCACAAAATACAATATATGAAGAAAACATGTCAAATACTGTAAATAGTGATCTGGGATGATGCAGGCTATCTAGTGAAGATATTGGTCTCTTCAGGCCTAGGAAAGAGTCAGAACTCTGCAAAATAGGTTTTATAACCCAAGCAACCAAATAATAATTTCTTCTTTGAACTGAAATAAAAATATTAGGTTGTCCAGCAATCTAGAGGGGTATCCATGACGGTGTCTGACATTCATGGAATGGCAAATAATATATTGCTAGACAAGGAGTTACCAAATATTTTGGGGGAAAATTACTGTTGGCCTTGAATGATGGAGGGTAAAGTGTGGATGGTAAAAAGCTCTTGGATCTTTTCCAGCTCAAAGAGGTATCTCTCTCTCTCTCTCTCTCTCTCTCTCTCTCTCTCTCTCTCTCTCTCTCTCTCTCTCTCT
>NW_007738522.1:9497-13082 GCF_000696425.1 Galeopterus variegatus | reverse complement strand
ACAGGTATCATATAAATCTCAATACAGCAGGGAGAAAAAAAAACACACCACTGCATACAAGATCATACGGAGAGCAACAACAGAGCTTATCATGGCCATGAAAACAGGCAAATGACAATGAGTACTCACTGCAAAGCATGACAGGCCAACTAAGAAAAGCAATCAAAACTTGCAGCGAGCCCTAAAGTGTCCAATTCAGATTACTACATGATAACCTTGACTCTGGAGCAATATACATCCTATGGAATTTTGAAATTTACAAACGAAAACTTCATTCCAGGATAAATCCCTGCTTGGAGAGGAAACTGCTGGGAATAAAACCCACATTGAGTAATACAAGGTAAATGAAAAGAAAAATTCAAATATAACCAAGAAGGGAAGCAGAGAAAGCAGATTTCAGAAAGCATGAAAGCATTTTTTTATTTCTTTGGGAAAACAACAGAAATAGGATCTACAAAGTAATAAAGCTGTAAATGTTATTCTAATGTATTTCTCTCTTCAAAGATATAACAAAAAGTTCATATAATAAAAGCACACCCAAAAAGACATGCTTATAAAATGAACAAAGAGAAGTTAAGAGATGGTAAAGACTAAGAAAAGACTACATAATATGCAATTATAAAATACTCAAAAATTAGGTGATTAAGTAAAGAATGATTTGACAAGAGAGGTAATAGAATTTGGAAAAATTATTTTTTAAAAAACATCATTTTAGAAATGAATACTTAAAAATAATGCAAGATAAATAAATTATGACTTGTGATCAAAATTATTTAAAAGAAAAAACTGAAGTGGAAACAAAAAGGATTTAAGAGAAAGTAGTAAATATAGAAAAGAGGCAAATAAAATGTCATATAGATATGTTTGGAGTTCCCAAAGAAAAAAACTAAAGCAATGTGTTAAACAAATACTAAAAATATAATTCCAGAAAACTTTTTTGAATTAAACTATTATATAAACCTACATATTAAAATAGCATGCCCTACATCTGTGAAAATCTACCCAGAAAAAACTAACATTGAAACATATCATACTAAACTTATTGTACCAGAGGGGAAAAAAAAGAAACCAAACTTTGGGAATTCTGGCAAAAAGCCAAGTAATTTATACAGGAAAGAAATTCATGATGTCATTAGATTTTTTGATAGCAACATTTTCCATCACAGGATATTTAAAATAGTCAACAAAATAAAATGCAAACTAGGGGCTTTATATACAGTCAAACTGATGTTCAACTATAAAAGTCACAGGCAAAGTTTTACTCTTATGCAAATATACAGGGAATATTGTTTGCATGATTCTTACCAGAGAATCTAATGAATGAACTTCAGACAACTTAAATGACGAAATGACTAAAATTACATCATTTATGGAAAATATATAGTTTCCATACAGGTAAATTATGGTTATAAAGAATGCGATGAATATGTACTGACTTCATGATGTGACAATGAGAATTCAGTTTAACTATCAAAAATAGGTGGGAAAGATTGACCAAAATAGTGGCATGATGACCTCAGGGAACTGTTCTCTCACAAAAGCAATAAAAATAACTGGCAAAACAAAATTAACCATTAACCATTTCAAAACTCCGCAAATTAACCAAAACCACAGAAAACTGAAAATCATTTATCCAAGAGACATTACTGAGCTTCACAATAACACAGCAGACAGAGTATGTGACATTTTAACTTGTGGCTATTTCCATTCCTCCTTCACCCCCAGCTCAGAACTATTACAGCCATAAAAAGCCAGGAATCTTGTAGCTGAGCAAGATGACTTACTTCACCTGAAACTTCATTAAAAGCACAATTTTCAGAGCACTGTCAGTAATTTGTTTGAACTTCCAGCTTCCAGGAATAACTCTATTCCCAGGTGTTGAAGCTATTCAATTGAACTCAGAGCTCAGCTCATCAGGAAAACAAACAAACAAACAAACAAACAAACAAAAAAGCCTACCCTTAAGGCATTGGCAAAACAGCAATTTCTTGACAGCATTGCAGCTTCCAAAGGCTGTGACTTGATTTCTTTGTAGCAAACAGGAGCCTAGCCAGGAATATAAAAGGAAATGCTGGAAAACAAGATTACCATAGGGAATTTAAAAGCCCTGACATTCCTGGAGATCTCAAAAGCTGAGCTTATGCCCAAAGAATGCACATGCCCAAGAAAGATCTAGTAAAAAATGAGAATCACTCACCTCTGGCAGATTTTGAAGCCCTGCACAAGTAGGAAGTGAAAGATAGGACTATCTTATAAACTTCCCAAAGTTTGAAGTTGTGCCTTCTCACACAGATTTCCTTGGCAAAGGGAGGAAGACAATTCGGTAAGGCATTTAAGGAAATCTTCTGATCTACATTGTTTGACCACATTACACTGACCTGGTGATGAACCCTAGGAAGCTAAACATAAAAATTAACACAATTTTTTTGAAGTAGCAGACAACCCAGTGGTTTCAACTGCAGAGATGCAGAATCTACAGGATTGATCCAGGTAACATTCTAAACAAATGAACAGCAACAAGAAATTAAATAACAACAAAAAGAAAAACCCAACAAGAGCAAAAAACTGGAAATGAAAAATGTATCTAATCAGGGTCGTTACAGTATATTATCTAAAATATCCAGTTTTCAACAACAAAAAAATTATGAGAAATATAGGGAAAAAGGAAAGTATGCCACACACAAGAAAAGAATAAGCACCCAACAGAAAATGTTCCTGAGAGAGGCCAGATTTTGTACTAAGCAGGCAAGACTTGAAAGTAGCTGTATGTTGGGCCGGCCCGGTGGCGCACTGGAGAGGGTTCGGATCCTATGTGGAAACCAGTTCCCGCTCACTGGCTGAGCGAGGTGCGGGTGCAACACCGAGGGTTGCGATCCCGTTACCGGTCAGTAAAAAAAGACAAAAAAGAAAAAAGAAAAAGAAAAAGAAAGTAGCTGTATGTTAAAATAACTAAAAGAAATCATGAATAAAGAATTAAAAGAAAATATNCATGAAAAGAGTAAGTAAACTTAAATATAGTTCAAAAACAATTGTCCAGATGGGGAATGAAAAAGAATTTTTAAAAAATGAACTGAGCTTAAGAGACTGGTCAAGAATACAGAAGACAGAGAGAATGAGGTAGAAAAAATATTTGAAGAAATAATGGCCAAAAGCTTCCAAATCTGATTTAAAATATTAATCTATACACCCAAGAATTTCAGCAAACACCAAGTAGAATAAAATTTTAAAATCCATACCTAGACAGATTATAGTCAAACTAAAAGAACAAAAATCTTAAAAGTAGCAAAGGAAAAATAACATCACATACAAGCAATTCTTAGTAAAATTAAAAGCTTATTTCTCATCAGAAATCCTCGGGACTAAAGACAGTGGAATGTCATCTTCAGTGTTGAACAAAAAAGATTGCCAGGTAAGAATATTATATCCTGCAAAACTATCCTTCAGAAATGAAAGAAATTTTAGGATATTCCTAGATAAACAAAAACTGAGAGGATGTTACTAGCATACCTGCCCTATAACAAATACTGAATGGAGTCTTTTAGGCTGCAATGAAAGAACACTAGATGGTAATTTAAATCCACACAA
>NW_007738522.1:5234-7703 GCF_000696425.1 Galeopterus variegatus | reverse complement strand
AATACCGTGAACAACTGTATACCAACAAATGGGCTAACTTAAGGTGGACAAATCCCTATAATGGCACATAACTAGTGAAACTAACTAAAAAGAGAAATAGAAAATCTGAATACACCTATAATAAGTAGAGATTGAAATAGTAATTTTAAAACTTCTTAAAGGAAAAGCATACACCCAGATGGCTTCACTAATAAGTTCTACCAAACATTTCAAGAAACAATACTGAGGTCCATACTACCCTACTACCAAAGCCAGACAGAGACATTATAAGAAAACTACAGACCTAACATTCTTTATGAATACAGATTCAAAAATATTTTTTAAAATAATAGAAAACTGAATTCAGCAACAGAAGAGAATTTCACACTATGACTACATGGGATTTATCTAAGGAATTCAAAGTTGAATTAGCATCCAAAATTAATCAGTGTAAATACACCATGTTAATAGAATAAAGGACAAAAACAGTATGATCATCAATACAGAGTTAATATATGACCCAGCAATACCACTTTCAGTTATATGCAAAGAATATGAAAACATGTCAGCACAAAAATATCTGTAGCAGCACACATAACAGCTCAAAAGTGGAAACAACCATGTATCAGTTTCTTATAGCTACTGTAACAAATTACCACAGACTTGGTGGCTTAAAACAACAGAAATTTGTTTTCCCACATCTCTGGATGCCCAAGTATAATATAACTTTACATATATATAAAGATATGCACTAGAATAAAAGTACAAAGCTTCCTAATACAAAAACATAATCCCCTAAAGACANTGCCCTATAACAAATACTGAATGGAGTCTTTTAGGCTGCAATGAAAGAACACTAGATGGTAACTTAAATACACACAAAAAAGTAAAGAGCACCAGTAAAGATAAATAGATAAGTATTATAAAATATAATATAAATATCTTTTGTTTGTAACTTTTGTTCTTATATTTGAGTCAAAAGACTATCATCAAAAGCAATAATTATAAAGCAGTAAAATGTTATCATTTGTATGACAATAATAATACAAAGGAGAGGGGTTAGAAAAGATGGTATATTAGAGCAAAGTTTATGTAAACTAGTGAAATTAAGTAAAAATTAATCTGAACAAGATTATTTTAACCTAAAATTGTAATTATAATTTCCAGGAAAACCAATAAAATAATTTAGAAAATTACAAAAGAAACAGCAAGAGAATTAAAAGGCTACACTAAAAAATTATTTCATAGAAAAGCAGGACTTAAGGACTAGAAAAAAAAAGAAAACAAAAAAAGCATATAAAAACAGCAAACATAACAGATGAAAACCCTCCTTAATGAATAATTACAATAAATATGAATGGTTTGAACACTCTAATCATAAGGTAAAGATAAGCAGGAAAGATTTTAAAGAAATAACCCAACTACGTGCTGTCTATAAGCCAGATAATTTAGATTTAAAAATGAATAAATTGAAAGTAAAATGATGAAAAACTATACACCATTCCAGCACTAAACTGAAGAGGCTATAGTGGCTATATTTATGTGGATAAAATAAATTTTATGGCTACAAAAAAAATGTTACTAGAGACAAAAACGTTTTATTCTTTGGGAAGATATAACATATGTACACTTAACACTTAATACACGAAGCAAAAACTGACATAATTGAAGGGAGAAATAGACAATTCAAATTCTACTTGAAGACTTCAATATCCCTCTTGTAAAATTAGGCATAAGATCAACAAGTAAACAGAATAGCTAAAAACATCATAAACCAACTAAAGCTAACAGACATTTATGTGAAACTCCTCTCAACAACAGCAGAATACACATACTTCTCGAGCACTCAGAGAACATTTTTCTGGATAGATCAAATGCTAGGACATAAAACAAGTCTAAATGAATTTAAAATGCTTGAAGTTATGCAATACACAATCTCCACCTAAAATGGAATTAAATTAGAAATCCACAACAGACTAAAATTTGAGAAATTCACAAATATGTGGAAATTAAACAATACATTCACAAAGAACTTAAGGGTCAAAGAAGAAATCATAAGAAAAATTAGAAAATACTTTCAAATGAATGAACCAAACACAACATACTAAAACAAATGGACTGCAGCTGAAGCAATGCTTAGAGAAAAATGTATAACTCTAATGTACAGCATATATTAAAAACTAAATATCTCAAATTAATAAGGATAATAAAGCAGTAAAGATTAGAGTGAAAATAAGTAAAATACAGAATAGAAAATCAATAGAGAATATCAACAAAACCAAAAGTTGATTCTTTGGAAAGATCAAAAAATTGATAAATCTTTAGCATATACTGATCACACAAAAAAAGACTGAAAACAAATTAATAAAATCATAAATGAAGAAGGTGCATCACTATGAACTTTTCAGAAATAAAAATAATTACAAGGAAATACCGTGAACAACTGTATACCAACAAATGGGCTAACTTAAGGTGGACAAATCCCTATAA
>NW_007738522.1:2739-3861 GCF_000696425.1 Galeopterus variegatus | reverse complement strand
GATATGCACTAGAATAAAAGTACAAAGCTTCCTAATACAAAAACATAATCCCCTAAAGACATTTTTTGGCTGAATTAAAATATATAGCAATAATTTTTTTTTAAATAATATGACAACCTATGTTGAGAAGGAAGGAATAGAATGAAGAGAGAACTACTCTTCTTGTAATATTCCCAATATTTTTTTTACATTTGACTTTGTTATTATGAGTAATTAGCATAATTATAACACAAAATTAAATTTAAAAGCCATCCCTACATATAAAAAATTAATTAAACAAATGATTCAAACTGACTACTCACTCAGTATCAAAACCATGCAGGTAGACACTATTCTGCATGACTTTAAAACAGTAATTTTTGAATGTTTATACTCAGTAGGTTATACCCTACAGATATTAAATAATTGCTACATACATACACTTAAACCTCTTTGCAAGTAGTGTTAATACGGTCATTATGAAATTGTTGTGTGGAGGGGGGAATGAAATAAAGGAAATCAATCATTATAATGTTTAATTATTAGAATTTGAAGTATCAGCATGAACTCACAAAGTAATGTTTAAAAAATATTTTAACTCTATCCACTGAAAAGGCCTAAAAAACAATGACTAATTCGGTAGCAGTAAACACCCCACATACCCAGAGTACTTTCTCTAAATATCATTTCCTACTAAGATAAACCAGGGTTTCTTGGAAAAATGATTCCAGATTCCACATCTGGGGGTGGGGGGTATGTACAAAATGAGGCTATAACATTTTTTTCCCATCAGAAAGCAAGAAAAATATCAAATGCTACAAGGACCAAGTCAAAAGACTCATGAACAAAGTTTAACAAGATCTTGTTGTGTACAGATAAGAAAATGTAAGCATTAATTAGGTTAATAATTGCAATGGATTGAAGCATATTGAACACTTCTAAACCCAGGAGTTCATAAAGATACAAAAGCAACAATGACAACAACAAAATGAATCAAAATACCTCTCATTGCTATCTTTTGTAGGATGCTGAAGGAAAAAACTCATTATTTTGAAGAAAAAGCAAGAATTAAGTATTTATCAGACGGGTCTGGAGCAGCCGTGACAGGAGACAGCGTGATCCTGTGAGCCGTGCGCTGTGATA
>NW_007738522.1:0-562 GCF_000696425.1 Galeopterus variegatus | reverse complement strand
AAAAGAAACAGCAAGAGAATTAAAAGGCTACACTAAAAAATTATTTCATAGAAAAGCAGGACTTAAGGACTAGAAAAAAAAAGAAAACAAAAAAAGCATATAAAAACAGCAAACATAACAGATGAAAACCCTCTTTAATGAATAATTACAATAAATATGAATGGATTGAACACTCTAATCATAAGGTAAAGATAAGCAGGAAAGATTTTAAAGAAATAACCCAACTATGTGCTGTCTATAAGCCAGATAATTTAGATTTAAAAATGAATAAATTGAAAGTAAAATGATGAAAAACTATACACCATTCAAGTTTTTTTCTAAAGAGGCTATAGTGTCTATATTTATGTGGATAAAATAGCAAGCCCTAAACTAAAGAGGCTATAGTGGCTATATTTATGTGGATAAAATAGATTTTATGGCTACAAAAAAAATGTTACTAGAGACAAAAAAGTTTTATTCTTTGGGAAGATATAACATATGTACACTTAACACTTAATACATGAAGCAAAAACTGACATAATTGAAGGGAGAAATAGACAATTCAAATTCTACTTGAAGACTT
>NW_007738521.1:41858-43409 GCF_000696425.1 Galeopterus variegatus | reverse complement strand
TAAAAGACTTGGGAACCATTGAATATTATGCTTGTTTTAAAAAAATGCTCCAATTTTGCTTCTTTTTTAGTGCTGTGAAATGTCTTCCAGTGGTATGCAAATGAGCAGATGGTAAAGTAAATGAGCACACACGCACGCACACACACGTGCACACACGCGCACACACGTGCACGCGCACACACACATGCACGCACGCACACGTGCACACGCGCGCGCGCACACACGCACACGCACGCACAAAACTAACCTGTGCTTTCAACGTAAAGATGATGTTTTAACAATAAATGAGAAGACAACTACATTATAAAAGAATTTATACTATGGAGACAGCATTTGAAAAACTGTCCTTAGACAGAAATGTTTTATCATATTGTGATATTTTTTCTTGTGGGAAAAATAATGAAAGGATGTGGCTTATCCACCTTCTTTGAAATCTTCAAAATGTGGGATTTCAGTGGATTTTGAACTCATTTATGAATAAGTTTAAAATGTAACACCCTCCCAGTTTATAAGAACTGGATCAATATTAGGATGACAGTATGTGCTAGTGATTTCAATGAAAAGCAATATGGAAATAACTGAAAAATGAGAATCATAACTTGTTAAGTACAGCTAATAATATTCTTCCTATTTTGAGCTGTGTAACATTGTGAGGTACATTTTACAACTGACTGCAATTAAAAGAAACAAACCAAACTTAGAAGTAGACAAATGTTTTGTCTACTAATAAGTAACATTAAATTTAAAACTGTTTTAAAATGTTATTTACCAAAATAAATAAATAAATAAATAAGATTTACATTGTCTTTACCGCATTCTTTTTATTTCCATTTGTTTGTCAAATCTCTGCTTGCATCACATCATTGAGTCTTTCACTGGCCAAAGCGTTTTACATGGTCCAGCCCAGAACCAGTGTGGAAGAGTGTCGTTAAGGATGGTGTGGACAAATGAGGGTTACTGCTGCAGTCAGTCTCTCTCACAGGGTTAGGAGTAAATCTGGGACACAGGTGAGGTACCCATTCTCACTGGGATTTCTCCCGGCTTGATACTCACAGATGTGTCCAGTGCTGAGATGGCAGTAGTGACATGGAACACTGAGGTACCAAAACCTAAGCCTTCTGTTCCAGGAGAGCAAAGGAAGAGACTTAGAAATACTCCTTGACACGTGGTACTGAGGACACTGAGATGGTCAAAGAGAGGTGTCAGTGCACTGTGAGAGCCTCCTCAGTAAAAAAGAAATATGCAAAAAAAAAAAGGGTGAGCTGCAATCACTGAACAGAGCCTACTGAGCACCATCCAAGGGGCCATCGTAACTTGCAGCAGGGACAAGGACAGCACACACTACATCTACTAAGCACTCTTAAGAAGTAGAAGCTCACACACTATGACAGGCAAACAGGCGACATAGTATCAACAGCTTTTTCTTTTTTTTTTTGTCTTTCTCGTGACCAGTAAGGGGATCATAACCCTTGGTGTGGTGTCGCCCTGAAAAGTTAACTAATTGGCCAAGGTCACATATCCAGTAAAAATAGACTCGTAATTTTGGCTCAG
>NW_007738521.1:34449-38988 GCF_000696425.1 Galeopterus variegatus | reverse complement strand
ATTTTTCTATACAAAACCATAAGCACAAACCACAAAAGGAAAAAGAAATGATAAATTGGACTTTATCAAAATTCAAAACTTTGCACTTCAAAAGACGTAACTGACAAAATGAAAAAACATGGAATAGACTGGGAATAAATACTTGTAAATCAATATCTGATAAATGGCTTGTATTCAGTGCACATAAAAAACCTTAAAACTCAGAAATAAAAAGACACACAATTCAATTTTTAAATGGGCAAAATATGTGAGTAGACATTTCACTAAAGAGGACATACAAATGACTAATAAGCACATGAAAAGATTCTCAACATAATTACTCATTTGGGGAATGCAAAGTAAAACCACAATGAAATGTCACTTTGTGCTGGAACGGCTGTAATAAAAAAAGACAGACATAACCAGTGTCGATGAGGCTGGGAGAAGGGAAATCATCACACATTGTGGGGGGTAATGTGAAGCGGTTCAGCCACTTTGGAAAATAATTTGGTGGTTTCTTTAAAAAGTTTAAACATGAATTTACCGTACAATCCAACAATTCCACTCCTAGGTAGCTGTTCAAGAGCAGTGAAAATATGTCCATACAAACACTCACAAACGTTTCATAGCAGCATTGTTTACAACCAAAAGTGAAAACAATCCAGATGTCTATCAACTGGTGAATAGATAAACTAAATGTAGTACGTCACACAATGGGATATTAATCAGTCTTAAGAAGGAACAAAGTACTGATCCATGCTAAAGCACATAGGAACCTCCTATACCTAATGCTAAATGAAAGAAAAGCACCAAAGACCCAATATGTATGATTCCTTTTATATGAAATGTCCAGAAAAGAAAAAATATAGAGACAGAAAGCAGATTGGTGGTTACTTAAAGTTGGTGTGGAAAAAACAGATTAACAATAAGTGGTCGTGAGGGACCTTAATGAAGGGATAGAAATGTTTTATAATTGAATTACGGTGATGGTTTTATGAATTAGTACATTTTCTGTTGCTTACAACAGAATGTCTGAAACTGGGTAATTTACAAAGAAATAAAATTTATTTCTTACATTTGGGGAGGGTAGGAAGTCAAAGGTCTAGGGGGCACATCTGATGAGGGCTTTCTTCTGGTGGGAGGTCTCTACAGCGTCCTGTGCTGATGCAGCAATCACGTGGTGAGCATGGCTACAGAGCTTTCATGTGCTCTCCTTATAAAGCCACCACTCCACATCCATGCTAACCCACTGTGATGGCTAATTTTAGATGTCAACTTCACTAGATTAAGGAATATGTAGAAACCTGGTAAAGCATTATTTTGGGCCATGTCTGTGAGGGTGTTTCCAGAGGAGACTAGCGTGTGAGCCTGAGTGGACTAGGTGGGGAAGATCCACTCTCAATACAGGCATGCACCATCCAATCTGTTGGGGGCCCAGAGAGAACAAAAGCAGAGAAAAAGGCAAATGTATCTATGTGCTGGAGCTGGGATACACTCTGTTCTCCTGTCTGAGGACATCAGAACTCCAGGATCTTTGGCCTTTAGGTTCCAGGATTTACACCAGTAGCACCCCGGGCCCTCAGGCCTTTGGCCTCAGGCTGAGAATTACACCACCACCTTCCCTGGTTCTGAGGATTTGGGACTCGGACTGAGCCATGCTGCCAGAATCCCAGGGTCTCCAGCTTGCAGACAGTCTTTTGTGGGATTTCTCAGCCTTCATAATTTCATGAGCCAATTCCCCTAACAAATTTCCTCTTATATATGTATATACATAGCCTATTGGTTCTGTCCCTCTGGAGAACCTTAATACACCCACTAAACCCATCAATTCATGAGTGAGTTGATCCATTCATGAGGACAGATTGCTCATGACCCAATCACCTCTCAAACGCCCCACCTTTCAAATACCAAAATGAGATTTCCCACCCTTTTAGTACTGTTGCAATGGGAATTAAGTTCCCAACACACGAACTTTTGGGGGACACATTTAACCCATAGCATTATACAACTTGGTAAATTTACTAAAAATTGTTGACTTGTACATTTAAACAGGTAAATTTTATGGTATATAAATTTTGCTCCAATAAAGTTGTATTGGAAACCTTTTGTACAGCTATGTAAATATGGTTAATGATATTGTATTGTATATTTGAAATGTGCTAAGAGGGTAGATGCTAAGTGTTCTTACCCCCCCACACACACAGACGCACACACAGACACAGACGCACACTCACACACGCACACACTCACGCACACACCCGCATGCACGCACGCACACACACACGCACCCGCACGCACGTACACACGCTCACGCACACACACGGGCACACACACGTGCGCAAGCACACACTAACACACGCACTCACACACGCCCACACGCACGCACACACATGCACACTCACACGCACACGCTCAGACACACACATGCCAGCACACGCACACACACACATGCACGTACGCACACACATGCACATTCACACACACACTCACACACGCACATGAACACGCGCACACACTCAGACACACGCACACTCACGCACACACGCATGTGCGCACACATGCACGCAGACATGCACGCATGCACACGAACACAGACACACACATACACTCACACTCATGCATGCACATGCACACACGCGTGCACATGCACACACTCACATACAGATACACATACGCACGCACACGTGCACAGAACGCACATGCACGCACAAGTGCATGCACACACGCGTGCACGCGCACGCACACACTCATGCAAGCACACACTCACACACACACGCGTGTAGATGCACACGCACTCACACAGGCACACGTGCGCACACACACGTGCGTGCTCATACACGCACGCACTCACACACATACAGACACACACTCACAGGCGCACGCACACACGCACACACACACAAGTACACGTGCACACACACTCACAGACACACGCACACACTCTCACACACGCACACACAGATGCACACACGCACATGCATGCACACTCACACACATACACACGCACACACAGACATGCACACACGCACCCACACGCACACACTCAGGTGCACGTGCGCACACACGCACACACTCTCAGACATGTGCTCGCACACACACGCACACACACTTGCTCACACGCGTGCACACATGCACACTCACACAGACTCACCTGCACGCACACGCACATGCACGCACACGCACACGCTCACATACAGACACACACGCACACACGCGTGCACACGCACATGCACACGCACATGCACACTCACGCACTCATGCATGCACACATACGCACACACTCACACAAGCATGCGCACACACTCTCGCACGCACACACACATGCACACGTGCGCACACACACTCACACACATGTGCATGCGCACGTGCACCCAAGAGAAAAAGCAAATGAGTAAAAGCAACAAAAAGACTAAGGCGGCTTCTCACTCTGCCCAGAATTCAATAAGTCCAACCACAGCTTATTTCTCTCACTAATTACAACTAAAACCTGGACAAAAAGGAATTGCCTCAGAACTATGAAAAGTAAATAAAAGCAGGCGTATTGTGAAAGTGAGTCATAACTTGGAGAAATGTCTCATATGAGGATAAATTTCCCATTTTCTTGTCCTATTTTCTCTCAAGAGCTTGACCTAAGGGCAGGCCCAAGTCGTGGAAGTGCATGGCTGCATCATGGGAAACTACATATACCCCATCTTTACAGGCAGAGGAACCAGGAAAAGGGAGCCCTGTGGACAGAGAAGATGCGGGAAACCTTGAGAAAGAGAAAGCTCCCGAATTCTATGGAGAAACCTCCACAAATCCAGGATATCCCCTGAATTATGTATGTATAAGACACACTCAAAGCAACACAGCAAAGGCTCTGAGAACTAAACTAATACTTAAACCCTGCCCAAATCTCAGACTAACCCACATGTGTGGGACAGACCCAAAGCACTGAAACCATCACCAAAGAAGGTGAGACAAAATTTGTGGCCTCTATGTAACTAAGTTGACCACGGCTTTAAAAAAAAAAAAAAAGAAAAATAGCATTAACATTTCCTACAGGATTTTAATGTGACCCGAGCCTATAGAGTATAATATTAAAGTGTCCAGAATACAATCCAAAATTNCACATGTTCTCACTTATTGGTAGGAGCTAAAAATAAATAAATAAATTCACTCACACACACACAAAAAAACCAGGGAGGAGGGGAAGAAGACACAACAATTACAGTTCCTTGAAGTTGATACAACAAGTGAACAGAAAGGACATTGTTGGGTGGGAGGGGGAGAGGGAGGAGGGTGGGAGGTTTTGGTGACGGGCCACAATAATCAACCACATTGTATATCGACAAAATAAAATAAAAAATAAATCCAGATGATTTTTTAAAAAGATGTTTTTCCTAGCTTGTGTGAAAAAAAAATACTCTGAAAACTATTGCTATGTATTTCTTTCCTTTGGTGTATTTTTTCAGCCAAAGTATAAGACCTTACTTAGATGACTAGCAATTAAGGAATTTATAAATAAATAAATAAATAATAAATAAATAAATAAATAAATAAATAAATAAATAAATAAAT
>NW_007738521.1:31911-33592 GCF_000696425.1 Galeopterus variegatus | reverse complement strand
TAAATAATAAATAAATAAATAAATAAATAAATAAATAAATAAATAAATAAATAAATAAAAATAACTTTGCTCCATGAAGCAAAGGAACACGCTGGAAATAAATAGAAAGGGAACTGTTCTGAGAAAAGAAAAAGAACATATATATATATATATATAAAATAAACACAAATTTTAGATCTGAAAAACCCTCTGAAGTTTTTTAAATTTACAAAATGGTCTTAGTCGCAGAATACAGATGACAAAAAAAAAGGACTCAGTGAAATTAAAGATGAATCACAATTAGGGCTGGATCCATGACTGTGAAGAAGTCTAAACCTCCAGGAGAGTGCAAAGAGAATGAAAAAGTATAATCTTACACTTAGAAAGTGTGAATTATGAACTGCGGGGAGGTGGTTGGAGATGGCTGACTAGACGCACCCAGCTCTCGCCTCTGACACAAAGAAAGTCCAAAACGACAAACAGATCATCACACGCTGAATAGTGTCTAGGAGAAAACTCGGGAATTCAGCCAAATAGTGAAGACGACCACCTGAGGCTCAGAAACCCGAGAGAGCAGCATAGAACGGCAGCACAGAGAGACAAGTGATGCACTCACCTAACACGGGCTTGGAGCCGGGAGGGACGCCTTGCTGTGGGAAAAGATCGGCAAAAGAGTCCTTGACAGTCAGTTCTCCTGGCACGGGCGACGTCTGCAGTGCAAGCTACGAGACAGCCGTGCAGCTTTTGCCGGCTGTGAGCCCAGCATAGGGAGCTGCTGGGAGCCCACATGACTGCATTATTCCGGAGAGAGGATTTATGCTGAGTCCTCCTCCTGGCCTCCCCATTTGGGGCTGCCATAGCGCATGGCCAGTTCGGGATTGCAGCCAGCAACAGAGTGCTTTTTGCTCTGGGGCCCAACAGCCCCAGCATCTCCACAGCCCCGAGGCCCCCTCATCACACTGTGATTGTGGCACCAGAGTCCATCCGTGCCCTGAACCTCTGGGAACAGATGGTCCAGCATAGTGTGGAGGAGACACCCCCAGACAAAGGGAGCCAGTGCTTGTACTTTTTGGAGCCGGGAATTGACCAATCGGGGACTTCTGCCACTGCCAGCAGCCCTGCTGTCTTAGGTGGAGCACCCATACATCTTTCCCGGGGGCACAGAGAGCCACTTACTTCAATTGAGAAGCTGCGGAGCACCAGTACACCTCTCTTGGGGCACAGAGTCCTGTCTGTAGCTCCAGCAAACCTGCCCAGAGCCACCCACCCCAGCTGAAGAGCTACAGAGCACCCCAGCATCTCTATTGGGGGCACAGGGTCTGGCCCACAACCCCAGAAAATTTGCTCAGAGTGGCCCACTTAAGCTGATAAGCTGTAGAGCACCCCAGTGTCTCTCCTGAGGACACAGGAACCTGCCCAGTAACCCAGCGATCTTACCTGGGGTGGCACACTCCAGCTGAGGAGCTGCACAGTAACCCAGTGTCTCTCTTGGGGGCACAGTTTCCACTCATGACTGCAGAGACTTCCCCAGGGTCACCCAGTTTAGCTGAGGACGTGCAGAGCAACACTGAGTCTCTTTTGGAGCTTCAGGGTCCTGCCCACGACCCCAACAACCTTGCCCAGAATGGTTCACTGCAGCCGAGCCAGCTTTGGAGCACCCCGCACACCTCTCCCAGGATCACATAGTCCCATCTGTAGCTCT
>NW_007738521.1:29028-31425 GCF_000696425.1 Galeopterus variegatus | reverse complement strand
CAGCTGAGGAGCTGCACAGTAACCCAGTGTCTCTCTTGGGGGCACAGTTTCCACTCATGACTGCAGAGACTTCCCCAGGGTCACCCAGTTTAGCTGAGGACATGCAGAGCAACACTGAGTCTCTTTTGGAGCTTCAGGGTCCTGCCCACGACCCCAACAACCTTGCCCAGAATGGTTCACTGCAGCCAAGCCAGCTTTGGAGCACCCCGCACACCTCTCCCAGGATCACATAGTCCCATCTGTAGCTCTAGCGAACCCACCCAGAGCCACCTACCCCAGATGAGGGTCCCACCCACAACCCCAGCAACCTGGTCCAGAGTGGCCCACTCCAACAGTGGAGCCACAGAGGGCCCCAGTGTCTCTCTTGGAGGAACAGGGTCCCACTCATGACCGTAGTGACCTTGCCAAGAGTGGCCTGCCCCAGCTGAGGAACTGTGGAGCAACCCAGAGTCTCTCCTGAGGATGCAGGGTCCCACTCACAACCCCAGAAACCTCACCCAGGGTGGCCCACTCCAGCTGAGGAGCTGCAGAGTACCCAAGTGTCTCTCTCATGAATCCAATATTCTGGCAGCAGCTCCAGTGACCCTACCTAAGGTCACCAACTCTAGCTGAATTGCTGAAGATTGTCCCAGCCTCCCCTGTAGGCACTGGGTCCCACTTAAAGCCCTAGTGAACCCATCCACAGTTGCCCACTTAAGCTGAGGAACTGCTGAGTATCTCAGTATCTCTCTCAAAGTCCAAAGTCCTGGCCACAGCCCCAGCAATCCCACCCAGGGTCACCCATTTAAGCTGAGGAACTGCAGAGCACCCCAGTGTCTCTTTTGGGGGCACAGGATACTGGCTATGGGACCAGCAACCCTTCCCAGGGTTACCCACTCCACCTGAGTAGCTGCAGAGCACCCCAACATAGTGATGCTGCCATATTGTTATAATTATCCCATTTTATTAGTAGTAATTGTTAATTTCTTAGTATACCTAATTTATAAATTAAACTTTATCACAGGTATGCCATGTTTAGGAAAAAACATAATATATATAGGGTTTGGTACTTTCCACAGTTTCAGGGTTTGGTACTATGCACAGTTTCAGGGTTTGGTACTGTGCACAGTTTCAGGGTTTGGTACTGTGCACAGTTTCAGGGTTTGGTACTGTGCAGTTTCAGGGTTTGGTACTATGCACAGTTTCAGGGTTTGGTACTATGCACAGTTTCAGGGTTTGGTACTGTGCACAGTTTCAGGGTTTGGTACTGTCCACAGTTTCAGGTGTCCAGTGGTACTGCTTTATGTTTTCCATCTGATCTATATAGTGTCTCTTTATTCCTGTTTGGTGGGTGTGGATTCAAGTTGTTTAAGTCAGAAAAGTCAAGACATAAAATAACTGGCTGCTAGGTCCTTGCATACAGTAACTAACTGCTGGAAGCCTAAAAGAACCAAAAGTTCTGTCACAGCTCCATCCATTAGCTTCTTATTCAGTATTTCGTACACCCATTAGCCCTACACTCTCAGGTGACGAGCCTTGTTTAGAGCTGTTTTGCTCTAATACTCTTAAGCCCATACAGAGTAACTGGTATGTCACATGTAATTTGACTCTGAGTCATTTTAACTAGCCAATCAGATGACAATTTATGTGTAACTTTTCTTACTCATCAGATGAAAGCAAAATCTTGTAGTTTTTAGTATTACTTAAACACTGAATAAAAAATATTTTCAAAAAAACACATTGATTCTTGATTTCAATAAAAATAGTGCTACAATAATATTGGGAGGTTGAGAATAGGAAAGGTGGGGAATTATGATGGAGAACTAAATGTTTCTCTATCATGAAATACAGTCAATAATGTCTAAAGAGGATAAAAAAAAAGAAAAATATTATTTTAAAACATGGAGGTAAATACAAGAAGAAAGAGCTTAGAGAGTTAAAGTTAGTTGCCTTGGGGACTAAGGGATATGGAGAGATGATACAGAAGTTTCTATTTCCCACCATAAGGTTTTCAGAATTGTCTGATTTTTAAATTGTTCTAATATTTTGATAAACTTTAAAAAGTAATGGTTAGGACTGGCCCGGTGCCGCACTGGAGAGTGCGCCGCTTGGTAGCGTGGCAGCGCTCCCGCCGAGGGTTCGGATCCCATGTGGAGACCGGTTCCCGCTCACTGGCTGAGCGCAGTGCGGGCGCAACACCGAGGGTTGCGATCCCGTTACCGGTCAGTAAAAAAGACAAAAAGGAAAAAAAAATGACCAAACATATTAACAGAGTTTTTATTTTAAAAAAGAGTGGTAGTGAGAGGCAGGTGGTGGAACCAAACTCCAGCAACTTCATGAGCAAATTCTACTACTTTTTTTAAAAAGCACTTCCCAGGCATAGGAAAAATCACAGATCTTCAGATCCAGGAAGCTCAA
>NW_007738521.1:23550-25152 GCF_000696425.1 Galeopterus variegatus | reverse complement strand
AAAGTATAACAACTACAATTTTTTTTTTAAGTTTTTACAACAAGCAAACGGAAAGGACATTCCTGGGTGGGAGGGGGGAGAGGGAGGAGGGAGGGAGGTTTCGGTGACGGGCCATAATAATCAACCACATTGTATATTGACAAAATAAAAATTTAAAGGAAAACTAAATAAATAAATAAATAAGCAGATAATTCTCTTGTTTTTGTAAACTCCTCATTTTTTTTCTTTTTGATGGCTGGTGGGTACCAGGATCTGAGCCCCCAACGATGGGGTTACAAGGCTGTGCTCTAACCAACTGTGCATCCAGCCAGCAGTGTCAAGTCTTTAGAATAAGAAAATGATTGAAAACTTCCCACATCATTAAGGTAATTCCTATAAACAAATCAGACAACTACAAATCACAACTTGAGGCCAATATCAAAAAGGAACGTAGGTTTTTAAAAATCCTAAATAAAATAGTATCAAATAGAATACGATTAACAGAAACTGATATCACAGCACAGCAAGTAATCACTGTCCTTTTGGCATCTCACTCTTCCTGTATTTGGAGAATGCACCCACTTTATAAAACAGAGCTCTTCATCCACTACAGAAGGTAAAAATCCAGACATTTGCTTTCAGAAACTGGTACCATAGATTTTTAGAAATGCAAATTCTTGGGCCCCACCTCAGACCTACTGAATCAGAAATTTTGTTTTAATGAGCACTTCAGGTGATTCTGATGAATATCTATGGCATTTAATCCCCTCCAAAATAAAAGATAATTTACCATTTTTTAAAAAGGGGTGGATTCATAGGCCTCTTTGAATTCTGAAGGCAACATATTTCACATTTGGGTTTTCAAACACACTTGCTAGATAACTGAAAATTTTCCAGGATTTTTCTGATATACAGAAAAAGCTGTCCAGGTGGTCAAGTTGTTACCAGACTCAGGTCCGGCTGCCCACCCCCTTGAAAAAGAAAGAAAAAAAACTCAGAAGTCAGATGGTTGGTGTTAGAAAAGCAGAATTCAGCTGCAGGAGATGGTAGGCTATCCCATCTCAATGGCTTACATTTACTGAGGGGTTTTTAAAGGAAAGCTCGAGGGAATGGAATGTGGGAGGTAAAAGGCAGGAGAGCAGGAGGTGTGAGTTATGAGGGGGGGTCCATTTCTATGGGTCCAGTACAAGGTCTTTTTTTTTTTTTTAATGATCGGTAAGGGGATCCGAACCCATGGCCTTGGTGTTATCAGCACCACACTCTCCCAAGTGAGCCACGGGCCGGCCCCAAGGTACCAGGTCTTGCCAAGGCCTCATCTGGTTTCTGTTGTCATCTTCGCTGTTATCTCAGGGTCCTGCAAGATTTTTTGTTGTTGTTGTTTTTGTTTTTGTTAAATTTTTATTTTGTCAATATACACTGTATATGATTATTATGGCCCATCACCGACACCTCCCTCCCTCCTCCCTCTCTCCCCTCCCCCGCAAGAATGTCCTTTCCATTTGCTTGTTGTAACAATTTCATGAAAGTATAGTTGTTATATCTTCTTCCCCACCCCACCCCCGGGTTTTTTTTGTGTGTGTGTATGTGGGTGAATTAATTTGTTTGTTTGTTTTTTTTAGCTCC
>NW_007738521.1:20581-22584 GCF_000696425.1 Galeopterus variegatus | reverse complement strand
AATGGCCAACAGTCATATGAAAAAATGCTCAACATCACTCAGCATCCGAGAAATGCAAATCCTGCAAGATTTTGATTTGCGCCCGTGTACTTGGCTAGCGCCCAAGGTCAGCTTCAGTTATTTGGCCTTGATCATTCCTCAAAACTCTACAAGTCTCAAAGAAGGAACTGTTAGCTTTGCAAAGTACTAATTAGCTTCTCGGCCTTGTTTTCCTACTTAGCAAGCAAGATAGGAAAGTCAGGGGTTGCGAAGAAAGAGTGGAGAGAAAAACTGTCCTTTTTAAAATCCTCCCCCACCTGCAGCCCAGGCAGCTTTAGGTCCCAACGTGGCTTCAGTCCTGCTCACTCCAACAGTAGGAGAATCCAGAGGAAGCCTGTAGGATATTTTAGAGCAAGTCATGCCTTATCAGCAAGTAACCATTCTATTCTTGAAATGCTATTGGGTCCTCACAGAATCAGAATACTCATACGTGAACATGGGTCAGCAGGTAAAAATGCAACCTAAGTTAACCATCATGAATTGAGAGTCATCTAGTCATAGTGGGAAGTCATCAGACTCAGTAATGGCTAAGGGTTGGATTTCCATACACACAAAGGTGAGGAAACAAGGCCTCGGACAAGCAATAAGCAAGGAGTTGGAATTGAGACTCTACCTATTCATAATCTTTGCAAAACTGTAAAATAAATGAAAGGGAGATTAGAAAGAGTTCATCAATAATACCTGTCCCTGGGCTTCAGGCGAAAAAGGAAAAATTAGTAGTAAAGTACAAGGTGAATCCAGAATGTCTTGTTCCATCAGAAATAAAGGAATCGCTCAAACCCTAATGTGGGTATTGGCAAAACTTATTCAGTCTGTAAGGAAATTTAAATGAGGCTTTTTATTAGATTTGCAAATTGGGAAAGACTACCTCTCAGTGTGAGAAGTAAGTCTGCCCAACAAGCAGAAAAAGTGAGGACATTTTTTAGCTCAAATTCAGGAAATTCTAAGCATTAAAACAAATTCCAAACATGTGAAGACAGAATGGATACCTGACTAGGACATATTCAGCAAATGGTTTCTCAGCCTTTTACAGTATTTATGGCTACCCTAGACTACTTGACTCCAAGTAATTGCCATTGGTTTAAAATACAACAGGTTAACAACCATCCTGTTTTCCCAGGGCTTCTCTAAACGATGTCTTCTAGGCTTATCTAAGTAATGGGTGTCTTTGTGATAACAACACTTCTGAGAAAAAAGTCTGTTTATCAAGCAGTAAATTCTAATGAAGTGTCAGCTTCTTGGGCTAGAGGAAGGTGAGTCAATCGAGGTAAAAAATGGAGTCACTGTGGTTCTTTTATTCTCCTTTCCTGACCTCTTCTCTTCTTCATCAGCATGTTAAAAGGGAACGTGAACTTGAAGGGTACTAGCCAGTTTCAGGGCAATCTGAGCATTGCACAGACTCCTCTTTTGTGGGCCTCATATTCCCACCTTTTCCTTCAACTCTTTCTACAAAAACTAGCCTCAGGCAAGTGTAACCTGAAAGCACCTTGCCTCAGCCAACCAACAATCTCTTGCTTTCTGGCCCTGGGCTCCTTTGACCCTACAGGTAGGGATGCCTTGTGTATAAGCAAGCCTGGAATGGTGCAGGTCTACACCCCTAGAAGAAACCCTTCTCCAGTGAGGGAAGCGAGTGGGTGGATAAATTACCCCCTCTTTCATTCATTGGGGAGACAATTTTAGGGCACACACTACACAGCTCCTCAGAGTTCCAGAAGAATTGAGTCCCAGTTGCCCACACCAGGAATCAGTTTAATAATGTACCCTGTATTGGTTTTCCCTCCTTCCCCATTCCTCTTCCTTGGAATCTCTTCTCAAAATTAACTGTGCACAGGGGTTCTGTCTTCTACAGAAAACACATAATAAGACAAGAAACGAAAACAGTGATGAGAAAACAACCAGAAAAGCCGGATAAAACACAGAAACCACTCACCTGAAGGCAGTGGGGGGCTGCGTAGGCAATGAGA
>NW_007738521.1:15374-20366 GCF_000696425.1 Galeopterus variegatus | reverse complement strand
GCCGGATAAAACACAGAAACCACTCACCTGAAGGCAGTGGGGGGCTGCGTAGGCAATGAGACCCCGGGTGGAGGGAGGGAGGGGGCAACGAAGTTGGGGAGGGGAGAAACCTGAAAGGCGAGCAGACCTTGTTCCGAGAGCCTGTGCTAACTCTGACAGTGGGCAGAAGGCTGAGCATCGAGGCCTTGTTCCTGGGAACTCTGCTGTTGGCGGACAGAGAAGCCGTCAGAGCTTTTGGCAGAGCTTTAGAGAAATTGTAAGCACACTGCTGATTTCCCCCTAGAGTATTTTATAAATTCAAGGACATTGCAACCCAAGCCTAAAAAATTAGAATTGAGTCCCAGTTGCCCACACCAGGAATCAGTTTAATAATGTACCCTGTATTGGTTTTCCCTCCTTCCCCATTCCTCTTCCTTGGAATCTCTTCTCAAAATTAAGTGTGCACAGGGGTTCTGTCTCCTACAGAAAACACATAATAAGACAAGAAACGAAAACAGTGATGAGAAAACAACCAGAAAAGCCGGATAAAACACAGAAACCACTCACCTGAAGGCAGTGGGGGGCTGCGTAGGCAATGAGAACCCCGGGTGGAGGGAGGGAGGGGGCAACGAAGTTGGGGAGGGGAGAAAGCTGAAAGGCGAGCTGCTAGCGCTGACAGTGGGCAGAAGGCTGAGCATCGAGGCCTTGTTCCTGGGAACTCTGCTGTTGGCGGACAGAGAAGCCGTCAGAGCGTTTGGCAGAGCTTTAGAGAAATTGTAAGCACACTGCTGATTTCCCCCTAGAGTATTTTATAAATTCAAGGACATTGCAACCCAAGGCTAAAAAAATCAAATAGAAACAAAATACCAAAGCAGAAAGCTTCTGAAAAGCAGAGTAGAGACTTTGGAAGTCTTGTGAAATAAAAGTTAGAAGTTGGTTGGTTAGAGCATGGTTTTGTAACACCAACGTCAAGAGTTTGGTTCCCGGTACAAGCCAGCCGCAAAAAAAAAAAAAAAAAAAGTTGTCACCAGTGAGGAGTAGGAGTCACAGACAGCAAACCAAAATCTCAGTTGAAAACCTTGAAGGGTCAAAGTACGCTGAGCCTTATCAGGACTTTAAATGCAGCCTCAGCTTTGCTCCTAATTGGGTTAAGATCACCCACTCTCTATGTAGCCTGTACAATGTTGTACACACAATGTCCAGGATTTAATTTTTAAAATAGCAAAACATGCTAAAAGATAAAACAGCATAATGAAGAACCGAGAGAAAGAGCAAACACTAAAAACAGATTATAGATGATCCAGATATTAGAGAGGTGACAAGAACTTTAAAATAATTATGCCCAATATGTTAAAAGCAATATACATAGAGAAAAATCAAATGAAAATTCTGGAACTAAAAAACACAGTACCTAAAATTTAACACTTATTAAATGGGTGTGATAGCCAACAATGAGACTTGTGCACTGGAAGCCAGGTCGTTAAAAATACTCAACCTGGGGGCCGGCCCGGTGGCGCACTGCTACAGTGCGCCGCTTGAGCGTGCGGCAGTGCTCCTTTAAAAAAAAAAAAAAAAAAAAAAAGAAAATTCTGGAACTAAAAAAACACAGTACCTAAAATTTAACACTTATTAAATGGGTGTGATAGCCAACAACGAGACTTGTGCACTGGAAGCCAGGTCGTTAAAAATACTCAACCTGGGGGCCGGCCCGGTGGCGCACTGCTACAGTGCGCCGCTTGAGAGTGCGGCAGTGCTCCCGCCGAGGGTTTGGATCCCACATACAGACCGGTTCCCGCTCACTGGCTGAGCGAGGTGTGGGCGCAGCACCGAGGGTTGCGATTCCGTTACCAGTCCCGGTCCGGTACGGGCGCAACACTGAGGGTTGCGATCCGTTGCCGGACATGAAAAAAGACAAAAAGGAAAAGAAAAAAAAAAAAAATACTCAACCTGAAGTTCAGGGAAGAAAAAAAACCAAAAACACAGGAATATACAGAGAAGAATGTGAGAGACACATGGGACATGATAACAAGGTGTAATATGAATGTAACTGGAGTCTAAGAAGGAGAGGAAAGAGAGTAGGACAGGATTAACATAAATTTCTAAAACCAATGGAAGGCGTCACTCTGCATCGAGAGCACTTCAAAAAGTTCATGGAAAAATACAACTAAAAAATGATGAGAATTTCTCCGTGAACTTTTTGAAGACCCCTCATATAAGCTCTACAAACTCCAAGCAGGATAAATACAGAAAAGAACACACCAAGGCCCATGAAAATAAGATTACTGAAAACCAAAGATGAAAAGAAAATCTTAGAAGCACCCAGAGGAAGGAAACTTGTTATCATCAAAGGAAGGAAAAAGGCTGAATGCTGCATCTCAGCAAAAACGAAGAAAGCCAGGAGACAGTGGAATAACATCCGTAAAGTGCTGAAAGAAAATAACTCCAAACCAAGAAATATATACTGAAAAAAGGAAAGATGGGATTTCAAAAAACCAAAAAATGACGAAATATATCTCTGGCAAACTGCACAGTAACAAAGAGTTCTTTTAGAAAGAGGAAATAGGGCTGCTGCTTAGCTCAGTTGGTTAGGACACAACCTTATGACACCAGTGTCATAGTTTTGGATCCCTGGACAGGCCAGTTGCAAAAAAAAAAAAAAAGAAAGAAACAGAAAATAATTCCACAAGTAAATGTGGAATTACAGAAAGTAATAAATATCACTAGAAAAGCTAAATATGTGGGTAAATATAAATGAATATTATCTGAACATTGATTGTGTGAAATAAGAACCGTAATACCTGGTGGGGATATAAAATATACGTAGAATTAAAATGTATGAGCATAGTAAAACGACTCCAAAGAAATATTCTACAACCCATAAGGAAAACACACACTAAACATAAATTCACAACTAAAAACTTAAAAAACACATGCCAATAAAAAAAAATTGAACTCACAAAAGTGGAGAGTAGGAAGAGAGCTACAAGTGGCCGGGAAGGGCTGGGGAAGTGCAGAGAGGGGGAGGCTGGTTAACAGACACAAACTACAGCGAGGCAGGAAGGATAAACTCTAGCGGCCTACAGCACTGAGGGTGACTATCATTAACAATAATTTATTGTATATTTTCAAATAGCTACAAGAGAGGACTTTGAATGTTCCCAGCACAAAGACATGATAAACGTTTGAGGTGATGAATATGCTAATTACCCTGATTTGATCATTATACATTGTATACATGAATCAAACCATCACACTGTACCTTATAAATATATACAGTTATTATGTGTCAATTAAAAAAATAAAATTAAAAAAACACACACTGGGCCAGCCCGTGGCTCACTCGGGAGAGTGCGGTGCTGATAACACCAAGGCCCCGGGTTCGGATCCCATATAGGGATGGCCGGTTTGCTCACTGGCTGAGCGTGGTGCTGACAACACCAAGCCAAGGGTTGAGATCCCCTTACCGGTCATCTTTTAAAAAAAAAAAAAAGAATTTATTATTATCTTAAATGAGACCTAACAATTATCCGCCAATATAAGCTTTAACAGCACTCACTCTTCTGGAGTATTCAGTTTGTTCCTATGTTTCCTTTTTCCCTCCTTTCCTTTCTATCATTATTATTTGCCAAACATTGTATAAGGAGTTGGGCAGGAGGAGAAAAGGGACATGATTGCTACTTTTAAAACTTAATGTCTAAGTGGAAAAGAAAAAGAAAGAAAACTTAAAGTCTAATAGAGAAGCTTGTAAATGACGGATTTCAGCGCAGTGGGAGAAGCACAGTACCAGGGTGTATGCTGTGCAGCGACAGCACCAGGGGGATGAAGGGACCGTTTCTGCTTGAGCTGATCGGGCAAGGTCCCAGAGTCCATGAACAGGAACTTAGCAGAAAGGTATTCAGGGTGTTAAGATCACAGGGTCCAAAGGCACCGAAGTATGAAGTAACACAGCATGTCATTAGATCAGCGTGGCTAGAATGTAAGATAAACATGAAGATTTCCATTCTCTAAAAATGAAGGTGCAGGGGTAGGCCACAATCAATTCATTAATCATTATCTTTGACGCTAGCATAGTGTCACTTTAGGTAGAAGCGGGTAAAGTTATTTCACCTCTCTGTGCTTTTGTTTTCTCATCCGTAAATCATGAATAACCATACGATCTATCTGGAGGGTTGGGTGAAGATTAAATGACATAATCCATGTAATGCTCTTAGCTGGTGCCTAGAAAATGACCAGTGCCCCCAAAAAATACAAGGTGAGGAGGCAGTTGGTTTTGGGTTTCCTAATTATATGAAAAGCTCTATAGTGCAAAATCTATCAAAGGGGTTGAGCAGGGTGACAAAGTCAGAACAAGGACTGAAGTCCTCACGGTAGACTGAGCCGGTCACGCAGGCTGCTTCTCTGAAGGGTGGCGTGTCCCATCACCCCTTACTCTCTATTTCTTACCTGTCAGGTGATTCCTGCTACTGCACACCCCAGGCTTGGGCACCTACCTCACTTCCAGCACAATATAAAAGGAACTCCGTCATTTTGCCCTTTCAGTCGCCATCTCGTTACACATCCTGACAGCCGGGATCAGAACTGCTGCCCAAGCAGCAGCAGTGGTAGGGATAGCAGTAGCTGTAGCAAATATTTACATGGAGCTTATCATATACCATGCCCTGTGCTAAGCACTTTAATTTTTTAACTTATTATCATAATAATCCTATGATGTAGGTACTATTATCCTCATTTCATTTATGAGGAAACTGAGGCAAACAAAGTTTAAATAATCCGTTCAAGGTCAAAAAGCTGGTAAATGACAGAGCAAAATTTTGTACCAGGGCAGTCTGTTTCTTCCCAAATCCATATTTCTGACCACGACTCTTTACTGCCCATGAATCACCTATTATGGGTGGAGCTGGGAGGAGGGGGATGCCATTAAAATTAAACATGCTAACTATTCTGATTAAGATCATTATACAGGGCTGGCCCGGTGGCGCACTGGATAAGTGCGCCGCTTGGGAAGCGCGGCGG
>NW_007738521.1:12675-14503 GCF_000696425.1 Galeopterus variegatus | reverse complement strand
GGGTTGCGATCCGTTGCCGGACACGGAAAAAGACAAAAGACAAAAAAAAAAAAAAATCATTATACAATATATGCAGGTACTGAAATGACTAACTGTACCCCATAAATATGTAATAAAAAATAAATTTAAAAATAAATTAATTAAATACATAAATAAAATTAAATTAAAATTGAAAAAATTAAATAAAATTAAGTATTAGTATTTGAATGGGGATTTTTTTTTTCCTTTTTGTCTTTTTTACTGACCAGTAATGAGGTCGCAACCCTCGGTGTCGCACCTGCACTGCGCTCAGCCAGTGAGCGGGAACCAGTCTCCACATGGGATCCGAACTCTCCAATGTGCCACCGGGCCAGCCCGGGATTATTTTATTAAAGTCTGAAGAAAGTATCATTCTGTACTTCATTTGCTGCCTGACCAAAGAGTTTTTTTTATATTTCCAACAAACTTCAGATCAGGTACAGGCTTAGACTGCACAGATGAAATGCCCCCAGTCTTCATTTATTTCTCTCTTTTCATATTTTGTTTTTTGTTTGTTGTTTGTTTGTTTAATTTATGTATGTATTTATTTATTTATTTATTTATTACAAATATTCATGAGATACAAAGCTGATTGTCCCCCTCCTGTCCATGATGTGAGGGCCAGATTCGTACTAGGGGCATATCCATTACCACAAATTACTTTTTACACTTTGTCCCCTCCCAATTATCCCCCAACCTTCTGCCCCTCCCCCTCTCCCCTCAACTCCAATTTGTAGCCCTAGGAATGTTCCCTCCCTCTGTTGGATCATGGGACTGCTGTGGTCTATCTTTCTTGCCTTCCTTTCTCTCTTAGCTCCCACATATGAGTGAGCACATGCGGAGTTTATCCCTCTGTGCTTTGCTTGTTTCACTGGAGGTAAGTTTCTCCAGGTTCATCCATGTTGTTGCAAATGGGAGTATGTCATTCTTTTTTATGGCAGAGTAGTATTCCATACTGTACATATACTGCAGTTTCCTTATCCAGTCATCTATTGATGGACATTTAGGTTGGTTCCATATCTTGGCTATTGTAAACAGAGCTGCAATAAACATGGCAGTGCAGGTGTCCTTCAACATGATGATTTCCATTCCTCTGTATATATACCCAGGAGAGGGATTGCTGGATCATATGGAAGATCAATCTGTATTTGTTTGAGAAACCTCCAAACTGTTTTCCAAAGTGGCTGTACTAATTTACAGTCCCACCAACAGTGCAGTAGTGTTCCCTTCTCTCCACACCNCTTTGCCCATTTTTTAATTGGGTCATTTATTTTTTTACTGTATAATTGCTTGAGTTCTACATATATTCTGGATATTGGTCCCTTGTTGGATGCATAGTTGGCAAAAATTTTCTCCCACTCTGTAAGCTGTCTTTTCACTCTGTTGATTATTTATTTTGCTGTGCAGAAACTTTTTAGTTTGATATAGCCCCATTTGTTTTTCTTTTGCTGCTTGTGCTTTCAGACTCATGTTCATAAAGCCTGTGCCCAGACCTAACTGCTGAGGTGTTTCACCTATATTTTCCCTTAGTAACTTTACAGTTTGGGGTCTTATACCTGGGTCTTTAATCCATTTTGGGTTGATTTTAGTGTATGGTGAAAGATGCATATCTAGTTTCATTCTTCTGCATATGGATATCCAGTTTTCCCAGCACCACTTGTTGAAGAGGCAATCTTTTCCCCAATGTAGATTTTTGTTTCCTTTGTCTAATACCAGATGGCTATAAGCCTGAGGAGTGATTTCTGGGTACTCAATTCTACTCCACTGGTCTGAATGTCTGTTTTTATACCAGTACCATGCTGTTTTGGTT
>NW_007738521.1:10335-11880 GCF_000696425.1 Galeopterus variegatus | reverse complement strand
TGACAAAATTCAACATTCCTCCATGATAAAGACTCTCAACAAATTAGGTATAGAAGGAAAATATCTTCACAGTAAAAGCCTTTTATGACAAGCCCACCGCCACTATTATTTCTCTTTTTAAATGCTTACCCCATCTCCAGGAAATGAGTAGTATTTCCTACATCGTGCTACAGTTGCTAGAGGGAGCATGCCCTCTAGTGGGGACATGCTAATGTGCCGCCAGATGCAGCGTCCACACAAAGGGCCTCAATGCCGTTTCTTTCCTATTCTAGGTGCAGTGAGTGGTAGAACAAACAATAACAAAGAAAATATTGAAGATCAAACAAAATTAGTCATAGTGGGTCTTAATGCACTATTTTGTTTGAGGAGATAACATTATCATTGGATTGATGGAGCAGAACATGAGGTCACAATGGACAATTTTTTTACTATTGGCTCAGATGCAGAAAATTCAAGTATACTAGGGATTTCTGAAAAATATACTATCCCCACACCTTACATATTTCAAAAGAGGACTGAAAACTACAATCTTAGCAAAATTTTGGAAGAAATCCCAGACCATAAAATTACTGTGAAAACGATCACAAACCTATGCATCCTCAGGCTGAGGACCTGCAAGTAAATGAAAGTCTCCCTATTTCCTTGTGTGATTGATGGGGAGCTCTTGAGGGTGAGTCCTAAAGTCACAAACCATTTGTATTTTCTTCATGTACAGTTAAGAGGCAATAAAAGAAATGCTTTTTTAAAAGGCTACAAAAATACTAAAACACGAGCAAAGTGTCATGTAATCTTAGCCAGTTACAATTAAAATGAGACAGTAAGCTACCACATTTATCAGCAACAAGATGCCTGGTGCTCCTTCCCCAGGCCAAAGGGTCTATGTACCAAAGTAAAATTTGTCTTCATCACTGCTGACTCGGGCCTGTCATATTCACTGACTGGAGCACAGAAGTGAGATTTTCTGCAGCTATGACAAAGCTTACAAGGAATACTTAAGCCACGTAGCTAGGAACAACCCAAATGAGAATGAGGAAAGGAAGAAAAGCACACACCCAACTTACTGATTTCTAGTCCTTCTTAACTGAAATCACTGCTAATTTAACAAGTACTTACTGATCATCTACCATCTAGAACGGTATATGGGAGGTACCATGAGCAGGTAAAAATGAAAATGTGTTCCTTACATGCAAAGAGCTTACAAACTAATAAGGAAGAGAATTTCAACAGCGACCCAATCAAAATGAGGGAGATCATCTCTGAGCCTGGGAGGACGCGTGGGTGTTTCGTGGCGCTGGACTTGAGCCAGCCTTACACAGTCACGGAAGGAGCTGTCTGGGCGAAGGGAATGTGAGCGAGCCTTCGATCCTCACGTGGCTAGTACTCACTCTAGTTTGTTGGAGCACATTTTGAGTCAAAGGGAAAACTAAGATTTGAGGATGGAATACTTGGGACTTTATTCTGTAAGCAAAAATGAATCATTAAAGGCAATGAGTAGGAGAGCATACGACTAGAGCTTTGTTTCTAGAAGATTATTTTGGTGGCAAC
>NW_007738521.1:9090-9485 GCF_000696425.1 Galeopterus variegatus | reverse complement strand
GCAATGAGTAGGAGAGCATACGACTAGAGCTTTGTTTCTAGAAGATTATTTTGGTGGCAACATGGTGAGCTGAATTAGAACGAAGAAATCTAGAGGCAATTGGACCACCTAGAAGGTTATCAGAATGGAGGGATGAGGAGTCACACAGGCTCACAGCAAGGAGACTGAGCTAGAACAGTCATTGTCCACATTTCTCTCCAAACAAAACATGGGGTTTAAGATGCACGTCTGTCAATAGCAGTACTGGAGCGAGCAGGACTGAAGCCATGTTGGGAAAACTCAAAACTGCATGGGCTGTAGGCAAATTTTAAAAGGACAGTTTCCTTCCTGGCATACATTTCTCTGAGTTCCCTCTTTTCCCATAGTTATTTGATGCTCTGAACCTTGGTTACGGG
>NW_007738521.1:1815-8717 GCF_000696425.1 Galeopterus variegatus | reverse complement strand
ACATTTCTCTGAGTTCCCTCTTTTCCCATAGTTATTTGATGCTCTGAACCTTGGTTACGGGCAAGATGACATTATTTACATGAACGTAAAGTCATTTTTCCAGCCGGTCTGCAGCTGCAGACTCGCACGTACTAGCCAGACCCTGACATAACAGCAAAGATGGGGACAGAAACCAGACGGAGTCTGCACCCGACACCTTGCACGAAGCCCTCCCTGCTCACGTCCCCTCCCTCCTGCTTTTCATTTTCCCACGTTCCATTCCCTCAACCCCCTCTTTAAAAACCCCTCAGTGAACCCGAGTCCTTGAGGTGGCTTTAGCCTGGCCGTTCCTCTTCAGGTTTACCACAGAGGTGGATTAGCCTAACACCTCTCCTTAGGTCACTGGTATTACTGAATAAAAGCTCACTTCCATTTTCACCGACATTTGACTTTTGGGTTGTTTTTTGTCTGGGGACAGGCAGCCAGGAGTTTGATATCAAATTTGGGGGAGGTTCAGCCAGGAGCTGAGTGGCCCCTTTCACAGCAGTGACTCAAAATTTCAGTAACGACAAGAAAGGATGTAGCTCAGGAAGTCACCTAAGCCCTACTGTAGGAGGGAAAAACAGGGAGGAATATCAGTCTCTGGAGAGAGCTGTATGCATTACCTAAAATACATTGTATGTATATATTTTTTTCCAGCTTTATTGAGGTATGATTGACAAATAAAATTGCATATATTTAGGGTGTACAATGTGATGTTTTAATATACGTATACATTGTAAAATAATTACTACAATCAAGCTAATTAACATATCCAGTACCTCACATAATTTTCATTTTTGTGTGTGGTGAGAACTCTTGAGATCTACTCTCTTAGCAAATATTAAGTATACATTATTGTGAACTATAGTCACCTTGCTGTACTTTAGGTCTTCAGGACTTACTCATCTCACAGCTGAAGCTTTGCATCCTTTGACCGTTATCTCCCCCTCTCCCCCACCTGCCAGCTCCTGTAACCACCATTCTACTCTGTTTCTGAGTTTCACTTTTTTTTAGATTCCACATAAGTGATATCATGCAGTATTTATCTGCGTCTGGCTTATTTCATTTAACATAATGTCCTCAATATACATACATGTTATAGAAAATGGAAACATTTCCTTCTTTTTTAAGGGCAAATAATATTCCATGGTATATATATACATTTTCTGTATCCATGCATCTGTCAACAGACAATAGGTTGTTTCCGTATCTTGGGGCTATTTTGAATGGTGCTGCAATGAACACGGCAGTGCAGCTATCTCTTTGAGATAGTGATTTTATTTCCTTTGCATATACACCCAGAAGTGGGATTGCTGGATTATATGGTCATTCTGTTTTTAATTTTTTGTGGAACCTCCATACCATTATCCATAATGGCTGTACCAATTTACTTTCCCATGGACAGTGCACAAGCGCTCCCTTTTCTCTGCATCTTCACCAACACTTGTTATCTTTTGACTTTTTGATAATAGCCACTCTAACAGATGTGAGATGATGTCTCAGTCTGGATTTGATTTGCATTTCCCTGATGGTTAGTCATGTTGAATACCCTTTCATTTGCCCATTGGCCATTTGTATGTCTTTTCTGGAAAAATGTTTTGTTTGGTTGATATATGAAGATGATCAAAGTATTGATCACAAATCACATGGTTTATTTCCATACAGAAATACTTTTTCTTTTTCACAATGCTTAAAGAGGGGGAGATTAATGAGAACACATCTCACAGGGGACACATTTGATGAGCAAGTTGCATCAACCACATAGTAAGTAAATTCTAATTTCGTTTAAAGTCCAGTTATTAAAGTCTATTTGCTCAATTAGGATGAAAGCAGGCTTCTATGCATATAAACTCTAATCGAAGTTTGAGGAACTTTCTAGGAGAGGTTCTTGGAAGAGACCCTTTGACCAACAAAACAGTGATCCACAATAATACATAAGGTCCCTTGAAGCAAGTGAGCAGAGCCGAGACCCCAGAGAACAGCTGGGGTGCTGGCAGAGAGGAGTCCTGCTGCAGCCTGAGCTCTCGGTCTGCCTCTGACATTCTTGGGTGCGTGTATGTTCTGGAATCCTGGAGTTGAGACAAGTAATTCATGTATCTGGTCTGATAAGGTGTGAAGAAACACTCTCGTGGAGAGGGGGATGACACTCCATGCTCCTCTCACAGCAAAACACATGTCCCTCACATGGCAAGTCTATGTGTTTGGAATCATTTCAAACCTACGTAACACAGGTCCTTGGCTCATTTTTAAATAAGGTTATTTGATTTTTTGCTATTGAGTTGTATAAGTTCCTTATATATTTTGGATATTAACCCCTTATCAGATGTATGGTTTGCAGATATTTTCTACCACTTTGTTGTTTCCAACACTGTGCAGAAGCTTTTCAGTTTGATGTAGTCCTTTTGTTTATTTTTGCTTTTGTTGCCTGTGCTTTTGGTGTCAAATCCAAAAAAAATCGTTGCCAAGACCAATGTCAAGGAGCTTTCCCCCTGTTTTCTCCTAGGAGTTTTATGGTTTCAGGTCTTACATTTAGGTCTTTAATCCATTTTGAATTAATTTTTGTGTATGGTGTGAGACAAGGGTCCAATTTTATTTTTTTGCATGTGGATACCCAGTTTTCTCACCATCATTTGCTAAGAGTTTATCACTTTCCCATTGTGTTTTCTTGGTGACTGTCAAATATTAGTTAACCACGGATGTGTGGGTTTGTTTCTGGGCTCTCTGCCTTGTTCCATTGGTCTACGTCGGCATTTATGCCAGTACCATATTATTTGATGACTGAAGCTACGTATATAGTTTGAAATCAGAAAGTGTGATGTCTCAAGCTTTGTTCTTCTTGCTCAAGATTGCTTTGGCTATTCAGGGTCCTGTTTCCATACAAATTTTAGAACAAAATTTTCTATTTCTGTGAAAAATTTGAAATCAGAAAGTGTGATGTCTCAAGCTTTGTTCTTCTTGCTCAAGATTGCTTTGGCTACTCAGGGTCCTGTTTCCATACAAATTTTAGAACAAAATTTTCTATTTCTGTGAAAAATGTTATTGGTATTTTGATAGGCATTGCATTGAATCTGTAGATCACTTTGGGTAGTATGGACATTTTAATAACAAAGTTGACTCTTGAAAAACATGGGTTTGAACTGCACAGATATACTTACATGTGGATTTTTTTCAATAAATATACTGGAAAAAGTTTTTGGAGATTTGTGACAATTTCAAAAAATTCACAAACCACACAGCCTAGAAATATCAAAAAATTTAAGAAAAAGGTACGTCATGAATGCACAAAATATACATAGATGCTAGTCTATCATTTACTATACCATAAAATACACACAAATCTATTATAAAGTTTACACACACACAGACTAGACATCATTCACAGTCAAGAGAAATGTAAACTAATATAAAGATGCAATATTAAATCATAATTGCATAAAATAAGTACAGCACACAGTGCACTCGGGTAATCATTTCGTAGCCACCTCCTGTTGCTATTGCAGTGAGCTCAAGAGTTGCGAGTATCTGCTTAAAATGCCATGTGATGCTGATCATTTCCAAGTGAGCAGTGTGTCTCTCCAGTAAATTGCATATTGCAGTAGAAAGTGATCTCTCATGGTTCTCCTATATTTTTTTATCATGTTTGGTGCAAAACCTTGAATAACACCATGGAGCCCATATAAAGTGACACTAGTGTTGCTGGAAGCACTCCTGAAAAGCAGAGAAAAGTCATGACATTACAGGAAAAAGTTGAATTGCTTCATATGTACCATAGACTGAGGTCTGCAGCTGTGGCTGCCTGCCATTTCAAGATAAATGAATCCAAGAGGTCCAAATCAAGAGGGCAGAGTGACACTCCCCAATGTCACTCTCTCCCACAATCCACTAATTTACAACTATTAAAAAAGCAACAACTGCCAAGATGGGGTTGCTAGAGCTCAGGGGAAGAGGAGAGACCTGCGGAGTTCATGAAGGTGGGAGAAGTTATGATGAAAGAAGGGACTGCTCTGACCGTTTCGAGCCCTGGCCATTTCAAGGCTGGTCTCACGCAAAGCAAAAGCTGGCAAAAGCCACAGCTGTGCCCTTCGTATGAAGTTGCTCAGAGGTGGCAGGGGAGAAGAGGGCCTTGGTGGCCCCTAGGCTAGCAAGACCACTAACACGGTTCCTGTGGGTTTGCATAGGAGTGAGGGTCCACAGACAACTGAAGAAAGGAGCCACTCAGAGGCCAATGAGGGACCAGCACATGGCCTGCCCCATGGGAAGTGTTTGGAGTGCGGGTGGTGGGGGAGACTGGCCACAGGGGGAACACTGGGGCACAGCATGGACAGCCGATCTGCCCTTCAGCCAGCACAGGCCCACTAAGTAGAGACTGGGCAGGAATATAGAACTGCAGGGGGTGCAGTTTGCTGAAAAGATTCAGACCCAAACCAGAGTTTTCACACAACCCAGGTATATAGAACCTCACAAGACATGGAAGTACTCAAAAGGTCCACAATTAAAACCTGAGCTGCACAAAAAGCCTTCCTAGGGAATCAGCAGCAAAGCAGCAATTTAGCTCAAGCACAGGCTTCAAGTGGGGGGGGGACCACCCCACAGGTAGTTTGCAAGGGTTTCCCTTTTCTCTACATCCTCACCAACACCTGTTATCTTTCCTTTTTTTGATAATAGCCATTCCATCAGGTTGTGAGGTGATATCTCATTATGGTATTAATTTGCATTTCCCTGATGATTAGTGATATTGAGCATTTTTTCATATATCTGTTGGCTATTTGTATGTCTTAGCTTGAGAAATGTCTAGTCAGGTGCTTTACTTATTTTTAAAATCAGGTTATTTGCTTTCTTGCTATTGAGTTGAGCTCATATATTTTGGATATTAGTGTCTTATCAGATGTATGGTTTGCAAATATTTTCTCCCATTCTGTAGGTTGTCTCTTCACTTTGTTGTTTCCTTTGTTGTGCAGAAGCTCTTTAGTTTCATTCCATTTGTCTCTTTCTACTTTTGTTGCCTGTGCTTTTGTGGTTATTTCTAAAGAGTTGTTGCCCATACCAATGTCATGGAGATTTTCCCCTATGTTTTCTTCTAGTAGTTTTACAGCTTCAGGTCTACATTTAAGTCTTGAATCCATTTTTTTGTTTATTTTTGTATGTGGTGTGAGATACAGGTCTAGTTTCATTTTTCTGAGTGTGGATATTCAGTTTTCCCATCACCATTTATTGAAGAGACTGCCCTTTCTCCATTGTGTGCTCTTGGCACCTTTGTTGAAATCAGATGAGTGTAATTGTGTGGGTTTATTTCTGGGCTCTCTATTCTGTTCCATTGGTGTATGTGTTTGTTAATACCAGTTAAATGCTGTATTGATTATTATAGCTTTGTAGTATTTGAAGTCACGTAGTGTGATGTCACGTAGTGTGATGTTCTTTTTGCTCAAGATTGCTTTGATTATTAAGGATCTTTTGTGGTTCCATATGAATTTTAGGATTGTTTTTTCTATTTCAATGAAGAATGCCATTTGTATTTTGATAGAAATTGCATTAAATCTGTAGATAACAATATTCTTCCAATCCATGAACATGGGATATCTTTCCATTGATTTGTGTCTTCAATTTCTTTCATCGATGTTTTACAGTTTTTAGAACATAGGTCTTTCACCTCCTTGGTTAAATTTATTCCTAAACATTCTCTTTTTGATGCTAAAGTAAATAGAATGATTTTCTTGGTCTCTTTTTTCAGATAAGAATAAGATCTAGTGTTCTATAGCAATACAGGGAGACTGCAGGCAATGACAAATAGGTGACAAATGCTTGAAATGATGGCCACACTAAACACCCTGATATGATCATTACACACTGTATGAATGTACCCAAGTATCATATTATGCTCCATAAATATATATAATTATCATGAGTCAATTGAGGGGAAAAAAGAGAGTAGAATAGTGGTTACCAGAGGCAGAGAAAGAGGAGGGTGGGATGGGGAAAGGTTGGCAGACCAGCACAAAGTTATACAATTATAGTTAGATTGGAAGAATAAGTTCTGGTGCTCCAGGGTGACTATAACTAATAATATTGTATTCTATATTTCAAGATAGAAAAGAGGATCTTGAGGGCCAGCCTGTGGCTCACTTGGGAGAGTGTGGTGCTGATAGCACCAAGGCCATGGGTTCGGATCCCTATATAGGGATGGCCGGTTCGCTCACTTGGGAGAGTGTGGTGCTGACAACACCAAGTCAAGGGTTAAGATCCCCTTACTGGTCATCTTTAAAAAAAGAAAAAAGAGGATCTTGAATGTTATAACCACAAAGAAATAAATGTTTAGGTGACAGACATGCTAACTATTCTGATTGGATCATACAATCATATACAATATTATGCTTGTACTGAAACAACAAGCTGTACCCTAAGAACATGTATAATTTAAAAAAAATTTTTTTTAAATAAAACCATGAGCACAGAGGTCTAGTCTTACCTTCTTAAAAGTCCTATTTCTTTAAAAAGAGTAATAGATATACTTTTATTACCTACTCATCCATTTATATTGAGTCAATTAAATAAAAAAGGTAATCAAATAAGCAAATTAAAAGATAAGACACCACCTTTTTTTCATATTTTTAATTACCATTATTGCACCAATACAGCATATGCTTTATATACATATATCTTAAACATTTTCAATTTTTCAGCAATTCAAATACATAATATATTATCATCTTGAGAATACAAAGAACACAACATGGAGGAAGACTGAGAAAATAAGTTCCCAGTAGTTAGTCACCAATGATTACACATACTTTCCTCTTAGTGTTTTCTATTGGAATTTTAAAATGTCCTGCCATGGCTCTGCAAAAATAGAGCTGCCCGGAAGGGGAGACAATGAAAAAAAAAAA
>NW_007738521.1:0-953 GCF_000696425.1 Galeopterus variegatus | reverse complement strand
CAGCAACTAGATGGAGCTGCAAGAAATTAAACACTTCTATAGAATATAACTTGGAAAGCACGGCCTCTTGAACCTCCTTCATCCCAGAGACACCCACTGGTCAAGATATTGCACTATTCAATAAGAGAATAGTGAAGGTGCCACCAATACAACCCTCTTAGCACAGGAAGAGACAGGTAAACACACGAGAGGGTGATGGATGTTCACTGAATAGGATAAGCCTGAAGGGGGCTATACGGCAGAGACCCAGGCAACAGGTCTTTCTCCATACCCACCCCTATCAAAATTCTGAACTTGTAAACACTGAGGTCAGCCTATCCATTTTTAGAGTCTTGGGTTAGTGAAGAAGAAAGTTTCACGGTTTTTGTCTCCCCTGAAATTGCTAAATGGGGCTTCACAAAGAGGCACACGAGAGTCAATGAGATGATTCTGAAATTAGCTAAAGAATTTAAAAGATGGAGAAAAGTTTCATAGACATTAGGGGTCATTCCCCCTCAAATAGACACTGGCCTTTTGAGCCCTGCATAGTCAGCCACAAACACGATAAGATCCACTGTTTGCCTGCCTTGGGAGTGAGCAGGAGATAACAGATACTCTCTTGGCTGTGCAGCAAGTGACAACATGGGGAGTGACATAAACCAGCCTGAATATAATGGGGAAGCTATGAAAAAGATTGTCCAGTAATTTTGGTTCTGCAGAGGGAAGGGTTCCTAACTTCCCTTACAGATTGGTGCCTTCAAGGTCATTTTTATTCCTCAAATCTCTCTTTAGTGTCCTGCCAATACTACTCAGAACTGGACCCAGTTGGATGGCTGTGGTGCCTGGTTTGGAACAGAGCTGCAAGACAGGAGAGCAGAGAGAAAGCCAAAGACATAATATCAGGATAAATACTTCATTCCTTATTTAATAGTTTCCAAGAAATTGCTGCTTGGAATTTCTTTTTTCTTTTTTTT
>NW_007738520.1:42219-43409 GCF_000696425.1 Galeopterus variegatus | reverse complement strand
GGAAATTGTGGTATATATATGTAACCGAATACTACTCAGCCATAAAAAAGAATGAAGTTCTACCATTTGCACAACATGGAAGAGCCTGGAGAAAAATATCCTAAGTGAAACAACCCAGGTACAGAAAGAGAAAAACACATGTTCTCACTCATAACTGGGAGCTGAATCCATAAATAAGCAAATGAACAATAAAAAGAGACAGAAAGAAAGAAACAAACAAGAATCACAATAATACATTGAACTTTTAGAAAGCTAGAGTTGGAAAAGGGGAAGGGAGAGGGAGACAGTGGGGAACTGATGAGGAATTTGTCCACAGACACAAAGAATGATTGCATATTGTAGTGATGAATAAGCTAACTACACTGATCTAACCACCACACATTCTACACAATTATTGAAAATCAACATTGTACCCCACATGTATGTATAATAATTTTTTTTAAAGTTGATGGTTTAATGGCAGTAATGGGCATGGTTCTGAGGGCTCTAAAAGGAGATTTCATAAGGAGCACTCTCTCTCTGCTTTGCCATTTTCTGCCATGTGAGATGCCTGCATTGCCGTAAAGACACCACAAAAGAAGATGGTCACCAGATGTGTTCTGTTGACTTTGGACTTCCCAGCCTCAGAAACTGTAAGCAATAAATTTTGTTTTCTTACACATTTCTTAGTTCTAGGTATATTTTTATAAGCAACAGAAATGGGCTAATATAAATGCATTGTTTCAATACATGCATACATTGCACAATGATTCCTTTAGGGTAGATAGCATAGTTTTGTACCTGTTAGTCCATCACTTCTCCTCATCCCCCACCCCCTTCATTCCTGGCCTCTGGTAACTATTATTCTACTCTCACTTCCAAGAGAACTATTTTTTCTTTGGGTTCCACATATGTGTGAGATCCTGCAGTGTTTGTCTTTTGGGGCCCTATTTACTTCATTTAACACGATGGTTTCCAGTTCCATCCAAGTAGCTGAAAATGATAGGATATCTTTTCTTTTTATAGCTGAATTGTATTCCATTGTGTATATGTACTACAGTTTTTTATCCATTCATCGTTGATGGGCATTTAGGTTGATTTAATCTCTTAGCTATTATGAATAGTGTTGTGATGAATTTTTGAAGTCTCAGTTTTGTTCTGTTGATCTACCTCTCTATTCTTATACCAGTGACTATCTTTTTGATTGCTGT
>NW_007738520.1:37142-41703 GCF_000696425.1 Galeopterus variegatus | reverse complement strand
TGCACAATGATTCCTTTAGGGTAGATAGCATAGTTTTGTACCTGTTAGTCCATCACTTCTCATCCCCCACCCCCTTCATTCCTGGCCTCTGGTAACCATTATTCTACTCTCACTTCCAAGAGAACTATTTTATCTTTGAGTTCCACATAAGTGTGAGATCCTGCAGTGTTTGTCTTTTGGGGCCCTAGTTACTTCATTTAACACGATGGTTTCCAGTTCCATCCAAGTAGCCGAAAATTGTCAGGCTTTAAAAACTAATGCCACCTTAAGTGACGTTATAAGTGGATTAACGTGGCAGCCTAAGAAGGCGCCAGAAGTAGGGTGGGAGTGTCTGCGGGGACCTTGCCTTAGCCCTTATTGGCTGCACTCGCGAACACTGTGTGATTTCAATAGATAGGCATTGAGACAGGATGTATGCCCTTAACCCTTAAGCTGATTGGAGGATGTAAATACCTGCCTTTCCCATTTGTCCCGACCCGCAGGTTATTCAACCCAGACCCTGGAGGGGGGAGTGGGAATGGGATGGAACAAGAGACGTGAGAAATTGAGACAAGACAGTATTCTGATCAAGTCTCGTTTATTGGCTCTAAGGTTACATCTTATATAGGAAAAAGCAGGCATATTGTAAGGAGTTAGGAATGCAGGAATACGATAAGATCTTGAGAAGAAACAAAGTCAGGAAGTCTCTGACGCAAAGCAGACCCCATTCTTTACAAGAAAGGAGAAACTTGAAAAGAAATGAAAGGTCACTCTTGAGTAAACTTGCATAGCCAGGAACACAGTGCTCCAGGCACAAACAGATTATGAGGCAGATATCCCGTAAGCACATACATCTGGCACAAGCAGATTGTCACGTGGGCTTGGTCGCACAGGAACGGGTGTAGGGCCATAGGCACACAAGAAGGGGTGTGGGGCTACAGGCTCCTGACACCCATTTGCCTTTAAAAGCAAATGCTTGTGTGCTAATAAACGGAACTGCTTCGACAGAACCCCCACCACGTCTGAGTGTCCTTTAAATTGGGCTGTTTGGGCCGGTGGTGTGCTCACCTCTCTTCACGGCTCTCTTACCTGTCTCCTTCCAAAGGGGACAGGAGGGAAAGAGTAATCCAGGCCGTTCGCTCACCCACTAGAAGGAATGAGGCTAGGGCTGTTCAGATCGGCCGGCAGTGGACCCGACAGAAAATGATAGGATATCTTTTCTTTTTATAGCTGAATAGTATTCCATTGTGTTATATACTACAGTTTTTTATCCATTCATCGTTGATGGGCATTTAGGTTGATTTAATCTCCTGGCTATTGTGAATAGTGTTGTGATGAATTTTTGAAGTCTCAGTTTTGTTCTGTTGATCTACCTCTCTATTCTTATACCAGTGACTATCTTTTTGATTGCTGTCGAATTACAAAAATTTGAAAATATTAACTATTTATGTCTTATAACTTTTATACATTTTCAAAATTTTTTTGTCTATTCCAAGTCTTTACATTTCCGCATCAATTTTAGAATTAGTCTGTTAATTTCTATCGAAGAGTCCGTTAGGATGTTTTTTAGGAATTTTGTTTAATCTTTCAATTAGTTTGAAAGAATTGTAATCCTAAAGATGTTGAATCTTCTGTGCCATAGATATGGTATACCTCTCCATTTATTTAGGGCTAATTTATTTATTTTCTGCAACGCTTTATAGTTCTTTTGGTGAATATGTTGCACATTTCTTGTTAAATTTATCTCTTTCTATTTTATGCTTTTGATTCTACTGTTAAAGGTATTATATTTTTAATTTAAATTTCTAATTGTTGATTGCTAGTATATAAAAATACAGTTGAATTATGTATATTGTCCTTATATGACCTTTCTATATTGACTTAGTAGATTTCATAGCTTTCTTTGCTAATTTCTTAAGATTTTTCTCATAAAACAAATACAGTTTTTCTTCTTACATTCCAATCTGTATGCCTGGTCTTAATGCACTGGGTAGTTAAATAGTAATAGTAGAAGCACACTTCTTTATTCTTCATCTTCTGTACAGTTTTTAAAATTTAAATATGGTGTTATCTGGATGTTGTCAAAGTTTCTCTGTATTGATAGTTTGTTGATTTTTTTTTCTTTAATTGAGAATACTTACAGCTTTTCTTTCCTAGTGTATTGATAGAATTATATTCACTGATTTTCAAGTATAAAAGTAATCCTGCCTTTCTGGGATAAAACCCTCTTCGTCATGTTATGCTATCCTTTTTATAGGTTGCTGAATTCAATTTGCTAATCCTATTTTGTAGATCAGAAATTCCATCTGTTGTTATTTACTTCTCTTGGAAAAACTTCCTTTAACATTTCTTATAGTGCAAGTGTGTTGGAACAGAATTATCTTCAATTTCCTTTCTTAAAAGTTTCAAATTCACTTTTGATTTTAAAAAGATACTTTCATAGGTTATAGAATTCTGTGTTGATCAGATTTTCCTTTTAGCACTTGAAACATTTTCCATTGCTGTATTAGTCAGTGTTCTCCAAAGGGACAGAACAGGACTTGTGTATATAAATATATGAGAGGAGATTTATTAGGGAAATTGACTCACATGATTATGAAGGCTGAGAAGTCTCACAATAGGACATCTGCAAACTGTATGCCAATCACATGGCTTAGTTCAAATCTGGAAGCCTCAGATCCAAGGAAGCCGATGGTGTGATTTTCAGTGTGAGGCTAAAGTCCTGAGAGCCGGAGGTGCCCCTGGTGTAAGTCTTGGATCTCAAAGAATGAAGAGTCTTGAATTCTGATGTCCATGGACAGGAGAAAAGAGTGTATCCCAGCTTCAGTTTATAGAGCAAGAGATCCATCTTTTCCTCTGTTTTGTTCTCTCTGGGCCTAAAATTCTTATGTTCCATCCATTTATTGCTCTTTTTCTCCCCCCACAACCCTGGCCACCACTGATCTTATTACTGTCTCTATAGTTTTGCATTTTCCAGAATTTAATAAAGTTGGAATCAAACAGTACGTAGCCTTTTCAGACTTGTTTCTTTTACTTAGCAACATACATTTAATGTTCCTCCATGTTTATTTGTGGCTTGATAGTGTATTTCTTTTTATCACTGATGACAATTCTTTTTTTGTTTTTTAGTTCTAAAAGTTCCAGCTAGGTCATTTTTATATATTTTATTCTCTCATCAATTTGTTTATATTTTCCTTTACATTTTTTTGAGATATTTATAAGTTTTATAATAGGTTCTTTAAGGTCCTTGCTTATTTATTTTTATTAGGTATGTTATTTTTAGTTGTTTCTATTGATCATTTATTTTCTTCTGCTATTGTTTATATTTTTTGTTTTTTACTAAGCTGGTAATTTTTTGTTGGATTCTAGACATTTCAAATTTGATATTTTCATGTGCTCTATTATTGTATTGTATTTCTCTAAAGAGTGTTGTATTTNTAAAATCAAAAAGAAGTCACAGGATGCAATATAGTTTCACTTATTTCAATTTCATAAAATTCAGAAACCAAAAAAATTTAAAGGTCACACATGTATTTATTAAAGCTGGAAAAAAGAGCAAAAAAAGTGAAAAAACTTTTGGTGTTGTGGTTACCTCTAAGAAGAGATGGAAGAGTGAGGGATCTGAGAAGGCATGTAGAACCTCAGGGTAATGATTATGTTTGATTTCTTTAAAATGGAAGGCAAGTACTTATTATTCCTTATATTTTTATTCTTTATATTCTAAACATATTTTAAAAGTACTATTTATATATATTCACCTTTAATAATTTACTAATGAACAAAATATAACAACAGGTTGTGTTGAAATTTAATGATTTACTAATGAACAAAATATAAAAACATGTTGTGTTGAGGTGGTAATGTTGACAATAATGAGCATTTGTTGAACATTAACTGTGTTCCTGGCACTGTGCTAGGAGTTAGAGATACAAGGTGTGTAATTCCTAGTCCCTTCCCCTAAGCAGCCAAAGTTTATTGTGAAATAGAACTATAAATAAATTTCAAATATTTAGGTAACAGTAATATTAATGTCTGATTACATGGCACCTATATCATTTTCTTTACATGTACTCTTTTATGGGTATTCTCATACTTTCTTTCCTTTTAGGCAATATCTTCCTTCAGAAGAGGAACTTAAAGCTAAATTATTTGTCTGCGAAAAATGCAAAAAGTTAATAATAAACTGGGGATCTAAGCCCAACTCTCTATGAGATTAAGGCCTAAACTATCACCAGAAATCCACCCCCTCAGGGAAAAATTGAGACAGGAAAGCTAATAATTTGGTACCTAGCTTTTTATACTTTGCTTTTTTTTCTATCCCATAGTCTTGAATACGTACCCCTTTTCAAGAGATTCCCACAATTTCTATCAAATGAGTGAATGGTGAAATGGAAAACTGATGATATTTTAGAGCCCTCTTTTTTATTGGTAAGGGTAGCCTGGAAAACAAGACCCCCTTTCAGAAAAGAGATAAGAAAGTTTGAAGTAACTCTTACCCTCCACAAAACAAGCCTCCTTTAGTGAAATTCTAAAGCTAGAGAAACATTTGCAATTTTTGTAAGGTTTTGTTTTAATTTCTTTT
>NW_007738520.1:32490-36624 GCF_000696425.1 Galeopterus variegatus | reverse complement strand
GGGGCGGAAAGTTGCTGAAGTATCTCAAATGCAAATTAGAAAAACAGCACCAATCAAGTATTGTCCATATTTAGACAGTTTGCATTATGAGTGCTTGAATCAAAGCAGCCATTTACACTTAAATTTTCAAGTGCTAAGAAAGAAAAACAATATTTTATTCCACTTTAGAAGATCTCCCTTTACCACCATATGAGGAGTCTCTAATTCTCTACTATGATTGTAAAGTGTTACCATAACTGTGGTACAACACAAAACTAGCAAAACTATTTTCACAAACAGCATAGAAATAAGGGCCGGCCCGGTGGCTGCGCCGCTTGGGAAGCGTGGTGGCGCTCCCGCCCGAGGGTTCGGATCCCACATACGGACCGGCTCCCGCTCACTGGCTGAGCGAGGCGTGGGAGCAACGCCGAGGTTTGCAATCCCGTTGCTGGTCCCTGGTCCGGTACGGGGGCAACACTGAGGGTTGCGATCCGTTGCCGGACACGGAAAAAGACAAAAAGACAAAAAAAAAAAAACAGCATAGAAATAAAATTAAGATTTGAAAATATGAATTTGTATTCAAAACTCAAACTCACTTTAAAAGGCAACACACATTTTCTTAATTTTAGATGTGCTGGGCTGAAGGAAATATTATTAGCTAAACAAATTACCAATTCTCCTGTGATTGGGAACATATGGTATCAAGGATGTAAAAAGATACATATGATTTCCTTTTCCAGGAATATGGCATAGACATACTTTTCTCTATTTCCTCCCATTAAGTACAATTAAAATAAGTGAACATAATATAAAGAGCAAATATACTAAGGCTGTGAGAGAGGGAGAGAAAATGCAGACTGGTGGGGACATCAGGCCACAAGGAGCAGCATAGTGAAGAGTTACTCATAGAAATAGCAGCTAAAACTTCCCAAATTTGGCAAAAAACCAATTTACAAACTGAAGAAGCTAAGTTAACCTCACGCTTAATAAATGCAAAGAAATATATAGCAAGACACATCATAGTCAAATATCTAGAAACTAAAGACAAAGAAAAACATCCTGAACCCAGTGAGAAGCACCACCATATCTACAAAAGGAAAAAATACAAATGACACTGATTTACTCATCAGAAACATGGATGCCAGAAGGAAGTAATACAACATTTTCAAGTGCTGAAGGTAAGAGACTGCAATCCAGAATCTTATATCAAGTGAAAATGTCCTTCAGAAATTAAGAGGAAATCAAGACATTTTTGGATGAAGAAAACCTAAAAGAATTTGTCATCAATTGACCTACTCTAAAAGAATGGCTAAAATAATTTATCTATGCAGAGAGGAAACAATAATAGAACGAATTTTGTAACAACATGAGGGAAGAAAGCATACGGTAAGCAAAAATATGGTTAAATGCAAGAGACCCTTCTTTTTTGGAATTTTCTAAATTATGTTTGACAGACGAAGCAAAAATGGCAACACTGATGTGGTTCTAAATGCATACAAAGGAAATATTTAAGACTATTTTCTTATAAATGATGGAGGAAATGAGTGAAAAGGGATATTTCTACACTTCACTTGAACTGGCAAAATAATCGCACTAGGACACTGTTTTAAATTATGAATATGTAATATAATCAATAGAGCAACCACTGAAAAAAGCTGTACAAAGAAATACACTCCTGAAGACTATGAGAAATGAAAAATCCCTTTAAAATGTTTAAGTAACCCACAGAAATGTAGAAATAAGAAAAACAAAGAGATGAAATCTGAGAGACCAAATAAAAAACAAAAAACTAGAAGAGCAGACTTAAGCCTTAACCTAACAATTACTTTTAATCTAAGTGGCTAAAAACACCAAAACAGAGATTAGTACGTGCATTTTCAGTGCTGGCTGAAAACACCAAAACAGAGATTAGTACAGTGCATTTTCAGTGAGGGGAAATACAAATGGCAAATAATCTGAGACAGTGCTCAATTTTAGCTGTTTTCAAAGAAAAGTTAATTAAAACAATACTATAAAATTATATAACTAAAAATATTTTGTAAAAACATTTTTATTTATTTTTTTAATTGACATGTATTGATTGTAAATATTTGTAGGGTACAGAATCATATTTGAATACCTGTATACAGTATGTGATAATCAAATCAGGGCAATTAGCATATTGATCATCACAAAAATTTATCAGTGCTTTGTGATGAGAACATTTCAGCTTCTCTCTTCTAGCCATTTGAGAACGTACAATAAATTACTTTAGTTATAGCTACCCAGCACTACTGTAGACAACTAGAACTTGTTTTTTTATTTAGCTGTGACTTTGTATACATTACCAACCTCTCCCTATCCCTCTTCCCCCCCTCCCTTTCCAGCCTCTAGTAATTACAATCCTACTCTCTACTTCTATGAGCTCAACTGGGAAAACATTTTAAATATAATACCTATTGTGAAAGTGAATGTGATGAGATTGGTGTTTACACACTGATGACATTTTTCTAAATCATTAATACTTTTTTAAAAAGCCAATTAAACATATAGTGTTGTTCCTGTTTGATTGGAATAATTCGGCATTAACAATTTACATAGAAAATTATTAGAGAACTCAATGAAAAATTTATGTCCTATGATATGGACTAAAGCATTCATTCATACTTTATTCATTTGATAAATATTAATTAAACATCTGGTATTTTCCAGGCGCTGTTCTCGGCACTGGGGATACAACAGTGAACCATAAATGACCTCATTTGTTTTATGGTCACATTATAGCGAATTTCTAGTTATTACAAGTGATACTGGTAAAGGTTGGAGAAATGTATGCAAAAATAAGTGCCCGATTAAATAAGTTATAATACATTTATAGGAGTATGCAGCTGTTAAGCATCATTTTTCAACAACATTTATCAACATGGAGAAAAATCAATGTAAATTATTACAAGTGTGATTCAAAACTATATATATTTCATTTATGTCACAAATATATACACACGAAAACACGCACTAATATGTATGACATATTAAAATATTAATGACATCTTTTGTTTATTATATATCCTAAATAAATGTGATATTTAAAGTAAAAGTTAGTATGTATATAAATGTTTATATTTTTCTTGCTTTTGTAAAAATTTGCAAATTTATATATTTTGATGTATGGCATGTTAATTTTATGTTTATTCAGGAAAAATTAAAAATACTCAAAGAAATCGGTTAAATAAACTGTGGTGCACTTTACACGATAGAAGGACAACAAAAATATTACCAAAGAGTTCTTTTCTAGACGAAGTGATATTATAGGAGATTTTTTCTTCTTGCTCTCTCTTTATCTTTCTATCTGTCTCTCTATTTATACGCATGCATGTTTGTAAACATTTTATACAATCTTATTTATAAAAAACATTTTAAGAATTTATAGTTATGTTTGTTTTGTTTTTATTGTTACGTTGCTAACTCTTTATTTCCCATTGAAATGTAGATACAATTTGCTGTAGCCATTACGTCTCTTTACAAATGTTTTGTCTTGTATCTTCTCCAGGTACGTAATAGGTTTGTTCTTTCCTTCTATGTCGAACTCAGATATGGCTGTATGACTTGTGGTCCATTACATTTGAGTGGAATGGTCATGTGTTATGTGACACCAAAGGTGAATTGTTGTTACATAAGCTGAAATCACAATAGGTAAATCAACACAATAAAATGCACGTGTTTGTAAGCCTCCCAATATTTAGAGCAAGACTACCCTGAAAATACTGATGAATATTCTGGAGTTTGCTGCATTGAATCATTTATTTTTTCCTCATAATGATTACATAAATCTCCTCTCTGCAGGGCTAAAGATTTATAATATACTATAAAATTATATAACTAAAAATATTTTGTTAAAACATTTTTATTTATTTTTTTAATTGAAATGTATTGATTGTAAATATTTGTGGGGTACCGAGTCATATGTGAATACCTGTATACAGTATGTGATGATCAAATCAGGGAAATTAGCATATTCATCATCACAAAAATTTATCAGTTCTTTGTGATGAGAACATTTGAGCTCCTCTCTTCTAGCCACTTGAGAACATACAATAATAAATTACTTTAGTTATAGCTACCCAGCACTACCATGGACAACTAGAATGTATTTTTTTATTGAGCTGTGACTTTGTG
>NW_007738520.1:27394-31568 GCF_000696425.1 Galeopterus variegatus | reverse complement strand
AAATAAATAAATAAATAAAATTTAAAAAATAAAAAATAAGACTAGATTTATATGACTCCCTTGTAGTTAAGGTTCTAAGTACAAGTTAAATTTCTTCAATCAGATGTTCTTCACAATAGGTTGAAAAGTGGTAGTGAAGTAGACACATCTTCCTGCATTTAAAAAATTTTATATTTGTATTTAAGGTGTACAACATGATGCTTTTATATACATATACTTAGTAAAATTATTACCACCATCAAGTAAATTAACATATATCTCTCTTCATAGAATCACATTTAATTTTAATTATTCATTCATTCATTCATTCATTCATTAATTTTTATGGTGAAGGCACCTGAAATCCACTCTCTTGGCAAATTTCCAGTGGATAAGACAATATTATTAACTATTGTCATCATGCTGTAATAAGGTCTCTAGATTTATTCTTCCTATACTACTGCAACTTCATATGCTTTTACCAACATCTCCCCATCCCTGCTAACCACCATACTAATTTCTGTTTCTATATATTCAACTTTTTAAAATTTCACATATAAGTGAGATCATGCAGTATCTTTCTTTCTGTGTCTGGCTTATTTTACTTAGCACGATATCCTCCGCAATTATCCATGTTGTTGGAAATGGCAGGATCTCCATTTTTAAGGCTGAATAATATTCCATTCTGTATATAGACCAAGATTTCTTGATCTATTCACATGTTGATGAACATTTACTTTGGTTCCATATATTGGCTATTATGAATAGATGCTTCAGTGAACACTGGAGCTATTGTGAATAATGCTACAGTGAACATGTGGTTAAATCAGAACCACATCTGTGTGGGTTTCCTTTGGGTATAAGAAGGGTCTTCAAAAAGTTAATGGAAAAATTAATATCTTTTAATTTAATTTTTTCCTTCAACTTTTGAAGTTCCCTCATATATCAAGTAGTGGGATGGCTGGACCATATGATATTTCTAATTTTTTGAGGAACCTCCATATTGTTTTTAATAATGGCTGTTTCAATTTATATTTCTACTGACAGTGTTTCCTCTACTTCATGCCCTCACCCATTTTCTTGCTGTTATTGATTTTTTGTTTCATTCTCTTGTGGTTGAAAAAGACACATGAAGGTATTTTGATCTTCTTAAATTTGTTAAGGTTTGTTTTGTGACCTGTAAGAAATATCTCCTGGAGAATGTTTTGTGTGCACTTCTGTTGCTGCAGATTGTATATGTCTGTTAGGTCCATTTTACCTATACTGTTGTTAAAGTCAGCTGTTTATTGATTTTCTGGGTAGATATTCTGTCCATTTTTGAGGGTGGAGTATTGAAGTTTTCTACCAATACTATACTGACATCAATTTCTCCTTTCAGATCTGTCAACATTTGTTTAATATACTTAGGTGTTCTGATGTTGGGTGCATATTTATAATTGTTATAGCTTCTTGTTGAATTAACAATTTTCTTATTTTATAATGACTTTCAATACCTCCAGAGACAGTTTTTGACTTAAAATTTACGTGGCCTGGTATAAATATAACCAATTCTGCTATTTTTAGTTTCTATTTGCTTAGAATATATTTTTCTATAACCTTCAGTTTTAGTCTATGTGTGTCATTGGGTTTAAAGTGAGTTGTTGTTTTTTTGTAGATAGCGTACAATTATATCTTTGTCTGTTTTTAATTCATCCAACCACTCTATATCTTGTTATTGTTGAGTCTAGTCCATTCATATTTAAAGTATTTACATCTATTTATATGTAGAGAGTGATTTACTATTGCTATTTTTAAAACTTTTTTTTCTTGCAGTTTTTTTTTTTTCACTTTTGCTCCCTTGCTATCTTCTTTAGGGCTTTGTTGTTTTATTGTATTGATCAGTTTTGATTCGTTTCTCTTATTCTATTGTGTAATTTCAATAGGTAATTTTTTGTGTGTCTCCCAAGGGACTTACATAAAATGTCTTATAGTTTTAGCAGTCTATTTTAAGTTGATAACTACTTAACCTTGCTTGTGTAAAAGAAGATTATAAGTTTACTTCTTTTCCCTTGACATTATATGTTATCTATGTCCCAAATTACATCTATTCATTTTATGTATTCACTAACATAATTTAGTTGTAGCTGTTTTAATACTTTTGTCATTTAACTTTAATAGTAAAATTAAAAATGATTTATCCACCACTTTTATAGTTATACAGTATTCTCTATTTGTACATTACTTTTACCCATGAGTTTCCTATTATTTATACTTTCTTAGTACTGATTATTGTCTTTTTTTAACCTGAAAAATTTTGTTTAGCTTTTCTTGTAAGACAAGTCTAGTGATAATAACTTCATTCTGCTTTTCTTTATCTGACAAACTCTTTATCACCCCCTCATGTTTGATGGATAATTTTACTGAGTATAGTTCTTTTCATTGGCAGTTGTTTTCTTTCACCAGGTTGAATATACCATTAAGTTTTTTTTCTGGCATGCAAAGTTTCTGCTAAAAGCAACCCTCAGTGTCGCGCCCGTACCGGACCAGGACCGGCAACGGGATCGCAACCCTCAGTGTTGCACCCGCACCTCGCTCAGCCAGTGAGTGGGAACCAGTCTGTATGTGGGATCCGAACCCTCGGCGGGAGCGCCACCGCACTCCCAAGCGGCGCACTGTAGCAGTGCGCCACCGGGCCGGCCCTTCTTTAGCTTTTCTTGTAAGACAAGTCTAGTGGTAATAACTTCATTCAGCTTCTCTTTATCTGACAAAGTCTTTATCACCCCTTCATGTTTGATGGATAATTTTACTTACTATAGTTTTTTTCATTGGCAGTTGTTTTCTTTCACCAGGTTGAATAGACCATTAAGTTTTTTTTCTGGCATGCAAAGTTTCTGCTAAAAAATCTGCTTATAATCTCATTTAGGTTCTCTTGTACATTACAAGCCACTTTTCTCTTGTTGCTTTCAAAATTCTCCCTTTGGATTTAAGTTTTAACAATTTGATTATTATGTATCTTGGTGTGGGTCTCTCTGGATTTATTTTATTGGTGTTCTTTGGTTTCCTGGATCTGATGTTTAATCTGTTTCCAAGGGTTGGAAAATTTTCAGCTATTATTTCTTTTTCTTTTTTGTCTTTTTTTTTACTAACGGGTAACGGGATCGCAACCCTCGGTGTCGCGCCCGTACCGGGGACAGGCAACAGGATCGCAACACTCGGTGTTGCGCCCGCACCACGCTCAGCCAGTGAGCGGGAACCGGTCTCCATATGGGATCCGAACCCTCGGCGGGAGCACCGCCATGCTCCCAAGCTGGAGAGTGCGCCACTGGGCTGGCCCGAGCTATTATTTCTTTGAATAAGCTTTCTGTCCTCTTCTCTCTCTCTTCTCCTTTTTTAACTCTCATAACTTTTATATTGCTTTACTTAATGGTGTCTCATTAATTTGTTTATTGTTTTACTTAATGGTGTCCATTTATTTAATGGTGACCCATTACTTAATGGTGTCGCTTAAACTATCTTCACTCTTTTTTATTCACTTAAATGACTTTTTTGTTGTTCTTCTGATTGTATGATTTCTGATGAACTTTATTTGAATTCGCTAATTCTTTCTTCTGCTTGATCTAGTCTATTGTTGAATCCTTCTATTGATTTTGCAGTTCAGTTATCTTTTAGTGATTTTGCAGTTCAGTTATTGTATTGTTCAGTTCATGATTTCTGTTTGGTACTTCTTGTATTTTCTTTTTCTTTGTGGAAATTCTCATTTTGTTCATGCATTGCTCCCCCACTCATCTTTATTACTGACAATTTGTATTCTCTGTCTGGTAAACCAGTTATCTTCATTTATCAGTGTTTATTTCTGGAGATTTATCTTATTATTTTGTTTAGAATATATTTCCCTGTTTTTTCCTTTTTCTTGACTCTCTGTATTGTTTTCTGCACATTAGAAAATACAGTCACTTCTGTCAGACTGACCTCACATAGGAGCTGAACCTCATTGATCAGCCTATGCATAGATTTTGGGTTCCTCTCAAACCTTTCTGCTTGTCCAAAACTCCATCTTTGTTCTTACTGGCCCCCAGGAGATTAGATTAACTCTAATTTCACCTCAAGCTAATGGATTTTGTCTTGCCTCTTTCAAATGACATCATACAGAGTAAAATCCAGAACTGTGAAGAGTATAAATGTTAAAGATGTGATAATATACTGATTTTAACTGATC
>NW_007738520.1:25444-26860 GCF_000696425.1 Galeopterus variegatus | reverse complement strand
CCTATGCATAGATTTTGGGTTCCTCTCAAACCTTTCTGCTTGTCCAAAACTCCATCTTTGTCTTACTGGCCCCCAGGAGATTAGATTAACTCTAATTTCACCTCAAGCTAATGGATTTTGTCTTGCCTCTTTCAAATGACATCATACAGAGTAAAAATCCAGAACTGTGAAGAGTATAAATGTTAAAGATGTGATAATATACTGATTTTAACTGATCACTCATCAGTCTGGAAAGTATATGTTCATAGAAAAATGACATCAATTGATTTATTTCATTTGTTTTCCCCCATTTGAAATAACTCGAAATGGCTCTGTAAATTAGAGAACATGTCTTGATCTCTCATTTAAATGAGTAAAACAATGTTCCATGAGCAGGAATATGTAGATATTGTAGATAGCTTTATATTGCAGATATCAATATTGTAGGAATATTGTAGATATGTTTAAATTGATTATTTTTGTAGAACCATAGATAAATTATTAATAATTCAAATTTTACCAAATCCTATAGAAGGCAGTCTTTAAGGACATATGAGTTAGAGTTCTAGTCTTAATTGTGATAAAAAATTTACTCTCATATCCTCAGACTTTTGGATTAGTAACTAAAGTGATTACTCAAAATTCAATATACTCTTATCTACTATAACATCCCCTATCAAATGAAATACTGTCTCACTTGTTTCTCTAAAAATACTGGTGTCTACAGCTTCCTCTGCACTTAAGAAAAAAAGAAAAAAAAAGAGGAAAAAAGAAAACAAACTGCATTCTATAGATGCTACCTTCAGGAGTTTTAATGATTTATGATGTATGTGTGAAATAGAAATTAAAACTGTTTTTCAGCCAGTTGTGACAGTGAGAAGGGAACACACACAGCTTTGCTTTGTAGTTTCTTGAGATCCCAAGTTTGTTTGTGTTTGAATATGTTTAAGTGTTGTTCTTTGACCAAAATTGAAGTGCAGAATATGTACAGCTATTGGCCTTGTAAGGAGAGTAGTATTCCATCATTATAAAAGCCCCTGGGGAACCATTTGAACAGCTTTATTGATTTTTCCTGGTTAGTGCATCTAGTTCAAACAGCTCCCAAGAAGCACCGCGGTGCTGCGAGGATTCCCCAACCACTCGTGAAGAAACTACCAACCAAAGAGTTGCTTTTTCTTTCCTTTCTGATTATTCAGGTCACAACTCACATTGAGGTTGTAATATAAAGCTGAAAGCACAAGAAATTTGCAGCAGTTTTTAATAGACTTTATATTTTTAGAGAAGTTTTATGTTCACAGCAAAATTAAGTGGAAATTACAGAGTGTTCCCATTGACCGTCCCTCTGCCCCCATTTTCAATATTCCCTACCAGAGCAGTGTATTTGTTACAATTGATGTGAGCCTGTATTGACACATTATCATACAAAGTCCACAGTTT
>NW_007738520.1:15061-24757 GCF_000696425.1 Galeopterus variegatus | reverse complement strand
AGTCATAAGTCCCCCTACATTTAAGAAAAGAGGCTTATTCAGGATTTTAGCCCCAAGGGGGGGAGGGCATGGGGGTCATCTTAGAACCCTATCTACCACGAGAATAATAATATCTAAAAAATAGAATTCTTGTTAGGATTACATAATGTAGCATATGTAAAGCACTTGGAAGAGCCTACACCTGAAATGTAGTTCAAATCTGACAAATGGTATTCGACTCTATGGAGGTGGAGGCAGGGTATGGGGTGGAGGCAAGATGTCAAGGGAAAATTAAAGATAAATGTAGTACTCCTGAACCATTGAGTCAAATTTCAGAGAGAAATACAGATGATTTAATGTAAGACAGATCATAATGTGTATGATAATAGACGTCAGTCCACAAGACATTTACAGAAGATGGGACAGAGTCATTAATGAGGAAAATATGTAAGAGAAGTGGCTATAAGAGTGATAATAAAGAAAAAGAAATAGCTCTAGTCTGACATTTAAAGAGCTTAGAAGTTTTCACCGCCATGTCACAAAAAGGAAAAAGTGGAACAAACTGATAATCCTTATTCCTAGATCTGTCAAAGAATCGAAGTCACAGGGAAATCCACTGCTATGAAAACTAGAGGTAGTTGTAAATACAGAGAGTAGAAGATAGTTGTAAATACAGAGAATCAGAGTTTACCAGGTGCAGAAGTTGTAGTTGTAGCCCTGCAGTAACAGTTACAGGGTAATTGACTAATTCCTGGTGACTGAGCAGGAATTAACTTGAGAGAGAAAATGTCCTGGTAGTTTAGTTGTAGGAGGGCTCCCGTAAGTTTGGGAGTTTTACCTCCAGGAGCTTCACCAGGTTCTCAAGGTAAAAATTAAAGAAAAATCCCTTTTGTGCTTCTGGCAAAGGGTGGGGGGGAAATAATCATTTAAAAATACACCTAGAGTGTTCTAGTCTCATTAATAAAGACCTAGCCACAAGGGAATTTATTTTACCAGAGCCAAGCCAAGGTAGGTTTTACCAGAGCTTAACTGTGGTGGGTGAAAAGAAATACTTGAATTCAGTCTTCTCTAGCCTTCCTGTCTCATCAAAGGGGAGAAAAAAATATCTGAGGAGCACTTGTGAAGGACACAGTTCGGGCCTGCGGGCCCCAAGAAAGTCTGAGACCTAATCATAGAAATGTAAAATGCTTTCCCTTCCTCGCCGCTTACCACCGCACCAGTAATGCTCCTGTGTGGTATCGGGATTACAGCTGACATGAACACTCGTGTTCTATTTAAGTCACAAAAAGGAAAAAGTGGAACAAACTGATAATCCTTATTCCTAGATCTGTCAAAGAATTGAGGTCACAGGGAAATCCACTGCTATGAAAACTAGAGATAGTTGTAAATACAGAGAATCAGAGTTTACCAGGTGCAGAAGTTGTGGTTATAGCCCCGTAGTAACAGTCACAGGGTAATTGACTACTTCCTGGTGACTGAGCAGAAATTAACTTGAGAGAGAAAATATCTTGTTAGTTTAGTTGTAGGAGGGCTCCCGTAATTTTGGCAGTTTTACCTCCAGGAGCTTCACCAGGTTCTCAAGGTAAAAATTAAAGAAAAATCCCTTTTGTGCTTCTGGCAAAGGGTGGGGGTGGGGGGGAAATAATCATTTAAAAATACACCTAGAGTGTTCTAGTCTCATTAATAAAGACCTAGCCACAAGGGAATTTATTTTACCAGAGCCAAGCCAAGGTAGGTTTTACCAGAGCTTAACTGTGGTGGGTGAAAAGAAATACTTGAATTCAGTCTTCTCTAGCCTTCCTGTCTCATCTAACGGGAGAAAAAATATCTGAGGAGCACTTGTGAAGGACACAGTTCGGGCCTGCGGGCCCACAGAAAGTCTGAGACCTAATCATAGAAATGTAAAATGCTTTCCCTTCCTCGCCGCTAACCACCGCACCAGTAATGCTCCTGTGTGGTATCGGGATTACAGCTGACATGAACACTCATGTTCTATTTAAGAAAGATTACACAGAGAAAATCAAAGAAAACAGAGACGACTAAAACAAGGATACTAGAATAATTTTGCTTTATTATACTTACAGTTACAGAAAAGAGTAAACACAGCCCAATTCCTAGCCAAATAAACAGAAAAGCTCACACTAACACAATTTTTTTTCCCACAGTTTCTGTTATCCAATAATCGTGTTTTGCTTTTGTCAAAAAACTGAAAGACATACTAAAAGTCAGAAAAACAAAACTTAAAAAAAAATAGTTGGAAGAGAAAGACCAGGCATCAGAACCAGACATGGATATGACAGATATATTGAAGTTATTAGACTGGGAGTTTGTTTATTTTTCAATATTGTTTGGGGTGTTTAGTTACCTCTGTATTTCTTTTTTTTGTTTTTGTAATTAAAGCATGATGTATTATTTTGGGGATACAACATTGATGACCATCACCTGTGTACAACATGTGTTGATCAAATCAATATTATTAGCATATTCATCATTACATATTGTAATTATTCTTTTTGTACCTTACCCAATCTCTCTCCAGCCCTTTCCCCCCTCCCCCCTGCACCTCTAGTAACCATAGATTTTGTTCTCTACTTCTGAAAGACAAATGTATTATTGTGGTTTCTTCCTTCCTTCCTTCCTTCTTTCTTAGCACCCACTTTATGAGTAAGGACATGAAGTATTTCTCTTTTTGTGTCTAACTTATTTCACTTAACATAATCTTCTCCAAGCTCATTCACATTGCTGTGAATGAAAGAATTTCATTCTTTTTTATGGCTTAGTATTCCATGGTGAACATATACCAAAATTTCCTTATCTACTCATCCTCAATGGACATTTAGGTTGGTTCCATATTTTGGCTATTGCAAGTACAGCTGCAATGAACAAGGGAGTGCAAGTATCCCTTCAACATGATGATTTACATTCCTTTGGGTATATACCCGGAAGTAGGATTGCTGGATCATATGGTAGTTCTATCTGTAGTTATTTTGATGGTGAATGCATAGAATCTGTAGATTACTTTGGGTAGCATGGACATTTTCACCATGTTAATTCATCCAATCCAAGGAATGTACATGAATGTCTTTCCCCTTTTTGTGTCCTCTTTAATTTTTTTCAGTTGTTTTTTGTAGTTCTCATTCTAGAGATCTTTCACCTCCTTGGTTAAATTGATCCCTAGGTATTTTATCTTTTGGTGACTATTATAAATGAGCTTGCTTTCTTGATTTCTTTTTCTGCTAGTTCATTATTGGAGTATAAAAAAATGCTACTGATTTTTGGGTGTTGATTTTGTATCCTGCTGTGTTACTGGAATTATTAAGCAGCTCTAAGAGTTTTTTAGTAGAGTCTTTAGGTTTTTCTATATACAGGATCAAGTCATCTGCAAACTCTCATTCATTGCTGGTGGGAATGCAAAATGCTACAGCCACTTTGGAAAACACTTTGGCAGTTTTTTACTAAACTGAATGTACTCTTTTTTGCTTTTGTTTCTAAACTTTTTAATCTTAGATTTATATAAGAGTTGCAAAGATAGTACAGAGAGTTCCTATGTACTCTTCATCTGGCTTCCCTCATGATAACATCTTGCATTAGCATGTTACATTTTACAAACTAATAAACAAAATTTGAGACTTTATTTAGATTCACCAGTGTTTCTACTAATTTCCGTTTTCTTTTCTAGGATCCAATCCAGAATACCACATTACATTGTCATCACTTATTTTTACTCTCCTTCAACCTTGACAATTCCTCAGTCTTTCCTTGTTTTTCATGATCTTGACAATTTTAAAGATCATGGATCAGTTACTTTGCAAATCATTCCTCAAAAATTTGGGTTTGTTTGATGTTTTTCTCGTGGTTAGACTGAGTTTATAGATCTTTAGGAAGACAACCACAGAAAAGTACCTTTATCATTGCATCCTACCAGGTATTACATCATATCAACATGATATTACTGTTGATGTTAACCTTGATCACTTGGTTAAGGTGGTGTCTGCCCAGATTTTCCACTGCATGGTTACTATTTTCCCCATTCCATACTTTGCTCTTTGAAAGTGAGTCACCATGTACAGCCCATACACACAGAGAGGGAAATCTTCACCTGGAAGAGAAATACCAAAGAATTTGTGGGTTTATTTTAAAATCCACCATAGTAATTATTAAAAATTCAAGGGGGAGATTTTTAAAATATTTATTTCTCATTTTTTAAGTTTGTAGGGTCTCCTAGTTTCCTCCATTTTCTTTTCATGTCCTGATCAAAAATCACAGAGTTCCTTCATTCCTCTGTGACCCAGCTAGCTATAGGTTCCTTCCAAAAGGCTTGAAACAAAACCCAGGCCTTGAACATTCCCAGGCACTGATAAGTTTCTAGATTGTTGCCCCAAACACTAAAAGAAACTGGCCCAGGCCCTGGGCCAAATTCCATACACTCTCATATAAACTCCATATCCTGACCCCCTCATTGTGGACTTACCTAGGTAGAACATCCCTTNAGAAAATCAAAGAAAACAGAGACGACTAAAACAAGGATACTAGAATAATTTTGCTTTATTACACTTACAGTTACAGAAAAGAGTAAACACAGCCCAATTCCTAGCCAAATAAACAGAAAAGCTCACACTAACACAGTTATTTACAGTTTCTGTTATCCAATAATCGTGTTCTGCTTTTGTCAAAAACCTGAAAGACATACTAAAAGTCAGAAAAAGAAAACTTAAAAAAAAAAATAGTTGGAAGAGAAAGACCAGGCATCAGAACCAGACATGGATATGACAGATATATTGAAGTTATTAGACTGGGAGTTTGTTTATTTTTCAATATTGTTTGGGGTGTTTAGTTACCTCTGTATTGCTTTATTTATTATTATTTTTTTTGTAATTAAAGCATGATGTATTATTTGGGGGATACAACATTGATGACCATCACCTGTGTACACATGTGTTGATCAAATCAATATTATTAGCATGTTCATCATTACATATTGTAATTATTCTTTTTGTACCTTACCCAATCTCTCTCCACCCCCTTTCCCTCCCCCCTGCACCTCTAGTAACTATACATTTTCTTCTGTTTCCGAAAGACAAATGTATTATTGTGGTTTCTTCCTTCCTTCCTTCCTTCCTTCCTTCTTTCTTAGCACTCACTTTATGAGTAAGGACATGAAGTATTTCTCTTTTTGTGTCTAACTTATTTCACTTAACATAATCTTCTCCAAGCTCATTCACGTTGCTGTGAATGAAAGAATTTCATTCTTTTTTATGGCTGAGTATTCCATGGTGAACACATACCAAAATTTCGTTATCTAGTCATCATCAATGGACATTTAGGTTGGTTCCATATTTTGGCTATTGCAAGTAGAGCTGCGATGAACAAGGGAGTGCAAGTATCCCTTCAACATGATGATTTCCATTCCTTTGGGTATGTACTCAGCTGTGGAATTGCTGGATCATATGACAGTTCAATTTGCAGTTGTTTGAGGCACCTCCACACCATTTTCCATAAAGGCTGCACCAATTTACAGCCCCACCAACAGTATAGGAGGGTTCCCCTTTCTCCACATCCTCACCAGCATTTGTTAGTCTGTCTTTTTGATAATAGCCAGTGTATCTGGGGTGAGATGCTATCTCAACGTGGTTTTCATTTACATTTCCCTGATGCTTATGATGTTGAGCATTTTTTCATGTGGCTATTTGTATATCTTCCTTTGAGAAATGCCTATTCAACTCCTTTGCCCATTTTTATTTCTTTTTTTTTTTCCTTTTTGTCTTTTTTCGTGACCGGCAACGGGATCGCAACCCTCGGTGTTGCACCTGCACTGTGCTCAACCAGTGAGTGGACCGGTCTCTATATGGGATCCGAACCCTCGGCAGGAGCGCCGCCACACTCTCAAGTGCCACACTCTACTGAGTGCGCCACCGGGCTGGCCTGTTGCTCCCGCGCCTCGCTCAGCCAGTGAGCGGGAACCGGTCTGTATGTGGGAGCCGAACCCTCGGGCGGGAGCGCCGCCGCGCTTCCCAAGCGGCGCACTATCCAGTGCACCACCGGGCCGGCCCCTATATTTGGTCTTTTTAATAATGGCCAGTGTAATTGGGGTGAGATGATGTCTCAGTATGTTTTGATTTGCATTTCCCTGGTGATTAGTGAAGGTGAGGATATTTTATGTACCTGTTGGCCATATTGATGTTTTCCTTTCAAAAATGTCTATTCAGATTCTTTGCCCATTTTTTAATTGGATTATTTGATTTTGTACTATGAAGTTGTTTTTCTTTGTACATTTTGGATATTAATCCCTTATTGATGTAGAGTTTGCAAATATTTTCTCCCATTCCATAGGTTTTCTTTCTACTTTGTTGATTATTTCCTTTGCTCTGCAGAAGCTTTTTAGTTTGATATAATCCCATTTGTTTATTTTTTATTTTGTTGCTTGTGCTTTTGGGGTCTTATTGATAAAGTCTTTGCCTGGTCCTACTTTCTGAAGTGTTTCCCTATGTTTTCTTTTAGTAACTTTCTAGTTTTGGGTCTTATACTTAAGTCTTGAATCCATTTTGAGCTGATTTTTGTATATGGCAAGAGGTATAGGTCTAGTTTCAATTTTCTACATACAGATGTCCAGTTTTCCTAGCATTATTTATTTAAGAGGCAGTCTTTTCCGCAGTGTATGTTCTTGTTGCCTTTGTCAAAGTTCAGTTGGCTGTAAGTATGTGGTTTGCTTACTGGGTTTCTGTTCTGTTCCATTTTTCCAAGTGTCTGTTTTTATGCCAGTACCATGCTGTTTGGGTTACAATAGCTATGTAGTATAATTTGAAGTTGGGTAGTGTTATACCTCTGGCTTTATTTATTTATTTATTTGTTTGTTTGTTTGTTTTTGCTCAGGATTGGTTTGGTTATTTGGGGTCTTTTGTTGTTCCAAATGAATGTTACGATTGTTTTTTCTACTTCTTTGAAGAATATCATTGGTATTTTGATGGTGAATGCATAGAATCTGTAGATTACTTTGGGTAGCATGGAATTTTCACCATGTTAATTCATCCAATCCAAGGAGTGTACATGAATGTCTTTCCCCTTTTTGTATCCTCTTTAATTTTTTTCAGTTGTTTTTTGTAGTTCTCATTGTAGAGATCTTTCACCTCCTTGGTTAAATTGATCCCTAGGTATTTTATCTTTTGGTGAGTATTATAAATGAGCTTGCTTTCTTGATTTCTTTTTCTGCTAATTCATTATTGGAGTATAAAAAAATGCTACTGATTTTTGGGTGTTGATTTTGTATCCTGCTGTGTTACTGGAATTATTAAGCAGCTCTAAGAGTTTTTTAGTAGAGTCTTTAGGTTTTTCTATATACAGGATCAAGTCATCTGCAAACTCTCATTCATTGCTGGTGGGAATGCAAAATGCTACAGCCACTTTGGAAAACACTTTGGCAGTTTTTTACTCAACTGAATGTACTCTTTTTTGCTTTTGTTTCTAAACTTTTTAATCTTAGATTTATATAAAAGTTGCAAAGATAGTACAGAGAGTTCCTATGTACTCTTCATCTGGCTTCCCTCATGATAACATCTTGCATTAGCATGTTACATTTTACAAACTAATAAACAAAATTTGAGACTTTATTTAGATTCACCAGTGTTTCTACTAATTTCCGTTTTCTTTTCTAGGATCCAATCCAGAATACCACATTACATTGTCATCACTTTTTTTTACTCTCCTTCAACCTTGACAATTCTTCAGTCTTTCCTTGTTTTTCATGATCTTGACAATTTTAAAGATCATGGATCAGTTACTTTGCAAAACATTCCTCAAAAATTTGGGTTTGTTTGATGTTTTTCTCATGGTTAGACTAAGTTTATAGATCTTTAGGAAGACAACCACAGAAAAATACCTTTATCATTGCATCCTACCTGGTATTACATCATATCAACATGACATTACTGTTGATGTTAACCTTGATCACTTGGTTAAGGTGGTGTCTGCCCAGATTTTCCACTGTATGGTTACTATTTTCCCCATTCCATACTTTGCTCTTTGAAAGTGAGTCACCATGTACAGCCCATACACACAGAGAGGGAAATCTTCACCTGGAAGAGAAGTACCAAAGAATTTGTGGATTTATTTTAAAATCCACCATAGTAATTATTAAAAATTCAGGGGGATATTTTTAAAATATTTATTTCTCATTTTTTAGGTTTGTAGGGTCTCCTAGTTTCCTCCATTTTCTTTTCATGTCCTGATCAAAAATCACAGAGTTCCTTCATTCCTCTGTGACCCAGCTAGCTGTAGGTTCCTTCCAAAAGGCTTGAAACAAAACCCAGGCCTTGAACATTCCCAGGCACTGATAAGTTCCCAGATTGTTGCCCAAAACACTAAAAGAAACTGGCCCAGACCCTGGGCCAAATTCCATACACCCTCATATAAACTCCATATCCTGACCCCCTCATTGTGGACTTACCTAGGTAGAACATCCCTTTTGTCTTGTGGTCCATCGTGAGGATACACGGCAGCACTAGGCAAGTTCCCCTAATTGGATTTTTCACCCTGGTGTTTAGTGCTTCTTTCTTTGGCATCCCAATTCGCCCCATCCTGGGAAGGTTTGGGGCACTCCTTTGCTTCCTTGCAGGTGAGATGATGTCTCAATATGTTTTGATTTGCATTTCCCTGGTGATTAGTGAAGTTGAGGATTTTTTAATGTACCTGTTGGCCATATTCATATGTCTTCCTTTCAAAAATGTCCATTCAGATTCTTTGCACATTTTTTAATTGGATTATTTGATTTTGTACTGCAAAGTTGTTTTTCTTTGTACCTTTTGAATATTAATCTCTTATTGATGTAGAGTTTGCAAATATTTTCTCCCATTCCATAGGTTTTTTTTTCTACTTAGTTGATTATTTCCTTTGCTCTGCAGAAGCTTTTTAGTTTGATATAATCCCATTTTATTTTGTTGCTTGTGCTTTTGGGGTCTTATTGATAAAGTCTTTGCCTGGTCCTACTTTCTGAAGTGTTTCCCCTATGTTTTCTTTTAGTAACTTTCTAGTTTTGGGTCTTATACTTAAGTCTTTAATCCATTTTGAGCTGATTTTTGTATATGGCAAGAGGTATAGGTCTAGTTTCAATTTTCTCCATACAGATGTCCAGTTTTCCTAGCATCATTTATTGAAGAGGCAGTCTTTTCCACAATGTATGTTCTTGTTGCCTTTGTCAAAGTTCAGTTTGCTGTAAGTATGTGGATTGCTTACTGGGTTTCTATTCTGTTCCATTGGTCCAAGTGTCTGTTTTTATACCAGTACCATGCTGTTTTGGTTACAATAGCTATGTAGTATAATTTGAAGTTGGGTAGAGTTATACCTCTGGCTTATTTATTTATTTATTTATTTTTCCTCAGGATTGGTTTGGTTATTTGGGGTCTTTTGTTGTTCCAAATGAATGTTAGGATTGTTTTTTCTACTTCTTTGAAGAATACCATTGGTATTTTGATGATGAATGCATAGAATCTGTAGATTACTTTGGGTAGCATGGACATTTTCACCATGTTAATTCTTCCAATCCAAGGAATGTGCATGAAATTTCTTTCCCCTTTTTGTGTCCTCTTTAATTTTTTTCAATAGTGTTTTGTAGTTCTCATTGTAGAGATCTTTCACCTCCTTGGTTAAATTGATCTCTAGGTATTTTACTTTTTTTGGTGACTATTATAAATGAGCTTGCTTTCTTGATTTCTTTTTCTGCTAGTT
>NW_007738520.1:12054-15051 GCF_000696425.1 Galeopterus variegatus | reverse complement strand
ATTCAGGATACAACATTGCATTTAATAGTTATAGTTATGTCTCTGTAGGCTCTTGTTGGCTATGACATTTTCTCATTCTTTCCTTGTTTTATATGACCTTGACAATTTTGAGGAGTGTTGGTCAGGTGTATTGTACAATGCCTCTAGATTGGTTTTTTTCTGATGTTTTTTCTCATGCTTTGGCTGGGATTGGAAGAAAGATAAAAGTTAAAGTTCCATCTTCATCATATCCTATCAGAGGTACATTTTATCAACATGATTTATGAGTGTTGATGTTGATCTTGATTATGTTGCTGAAGTAGTTTTTCAGGTTTCATCACTATAAAGTTATTCTGTCTTTTTTCCCCTTTAAAGCTCTACCCTTCTTAAAAGGGAAATCACTATCCACAGCCTACATTGAATGAGTAGAAAGTTATGCTTCTCTTCTTTAGGGTGGAGTATCTACATAGTTTAGTTGAAATTCTTATGCATGAGGAATTTGTCTTTCCTCCTTCTTTTATCAATATACTCAGTCATTCATTTATATCTAGATGGCTTCATGGCTGAATTCTACCAAGCAATCAAAGAAAGATCAATATCAATATTTAGCAAATTCTTCCAAAAAGCGAAGAGGAGAAAATACTTTCAAACTTGCTTTATGAGGCTAGCATTGCCCTGACACAAAATTCAGAAAAGGACACTACAAGAAAAGAAAACTACAGGCCAGTTATCTCTAATGAACACTGATAAAAAAACTCTTCAATAAAATGTTAGCAAACTGAATTTAACAGTACATTAAAAGGATAATTCACCATAATCAAATGGGATTAATCCCTGGGATGCAAAGATGGTTCAGTATGTGCAAATCAATAAATGGGTATCAACCAATAATATGATATGCCACATTGACAGAACAACAAAAACCATGTGATCATCTCAGTAGATGTAGAAAAAGCATTTGATAAAATTCAATATCGTTTTATGATAAAAACTTTTAACAAATTAGGTATACAAGTAATGTACTGCAACCAAATAAAGGCCGTATTTGACAAGTCCAGCATCATACTCTGTGATGAAAAGTTGAAAGCTTTTCCTTTAAGATCAGGAACAATACAAGAAGACCACTTATATTCAACATATTACTAGAATTCTTAGCCAGAGCATTTAGGAAAGAGAAAGAAATAAAAGGAATTCAAATTTTCTAAATTAAATTGTCTCCATTTTCAGACAAAGTGATCTTATATGTAGAAAACCCTAAAGACTCCACCAAAAAACTGTTAAAACTGATAAACAAATTTAGTAAGTTTCAAGATCCAAAATAAACTTATAAAAATTAGTAATATCTTATACACTAATAACAAATTATTCAAAAAAGAAATCAAGAAAACAATCACATTTACATTACCCACAAAAAAAACCCCTTAGTTAAAATAAATTTAGCTAAGAATGTGAAAGAACCACACAGTGAAAACTATAAAACATTTAAAGAAGAAATTAAATAAGATACACATAAATGGAAAAATATCCTGCGTTCATGGATTGGAAAAGTTTATATTGTTAAAATGTCCATACTACTCAAAGTAATCTAAAAATTCAGTGCAATTCCTATCAAAATTTCAATAACATTTTCCACAGAAATAGAAAAAAAAAAATCCCTAAAATTTGGAACAACAGACACTGAGTAGCAATCTGGAGCAAAAAGAACAAAGCGAAAGACATTACACTACCTGATCTTAAATCTACTACAAAGCTGTAGTAATTAATATAGCATGCTACTGGCGTAAAAATGGACACATTGACCAATGGAATGGAATAGAGAGTCAATAAATACACCCATGTATTCATGGTCAATTGAAAAAGGAAGCCATGTGTTTATGGTCAACTGATTTTAGAAAAAGTATGCCGAGAACACACAATGGGAAAAAGACAGTCTGTTCAATATATCATGCTGGGAAAACTGTATCTCCACATGCAAAAGAATGAAAACAGACCCTTATCTCACATCATATAACAAAATCAACTCAAAACTTATTAAAGACTTCAATGTAGTACCTTAAGCTGTATAACTACTAGAGGAAAACATCGGGGAAAAGCTCCATGACACTGGTCTGGGCAATTAATTTTTGGATATGACCTCAAAAGCACAGACAGCAAAAGCAAAAGGACAAAAGCTGGATTGAACCAAACTGAGAAGCTTGAGCACAACAAAGCAAAAAACCAGCAGAATGAAGAGACACCCACAGAATGGAAGAGAATTAAACCATCCATCTGACAAGGATTAATATCCATAATATATAAGAAACTCGAACAAAATAAGCAAGAAAACAAATAACTTAATTAGAAAATGGGCAAAGGACATGAATAGGCATTTCTAAAAAGATGAAATTTCTTTGTAGGGTGGTTATTTATTACTGATTCTATGTGTTTAACAGTGTTAGGCCTATTCAGGTGATCTGTTTCTCCCTGTTTGAGTTTTGGGTGTTAGTGTCTTTTAAAGAATTAGTTTATTTCATTTAAAATGCTATTTTCGAGGGTATAGAACTGTTCATTATATTCCTTCATTATCCTTTTAGTGCCCATGGGATTATTAGTGATGATACCTCTTTTATTTCTGACATTAGTGTTGTGTGTCTTCTGCCCTTTTCTTTATGGTTAGCCTGGAGAGAGATGGATCAATTTTACTGATCTTTTCCAAAAATCAGCTTTCAGTTGTATTGATTCTCTGTTGATTTTCTGTTTTCAGTTTCACTGATTTCTCTTCAAATTTTTATAATTTTTTTTCGCTTTTGCTTGCTTTAGTCTTAAATTGTCCATAAATATATCAGTTTCTGTCTGGTTTCTCAATTCTGTGTCATTGATCTCTATGTCTATTCTTATGCCAGTACCTCACTGTCTTAATTACTTTAGCTTTATAGTAAGTTTTGATATCAGGAAGGGTGTGTCTGCCAATGTTTTTCTCCTTTTTAAAGATTGTTTTGTATATTCTGGGCTCTTTGCATTTGCATATGAAATTTAAAT
>NW_007738520.1:5665-7085 GCF_000696425.1 Galeopterus variegatus | reverse complement strand
GAGGGTTAGGATCCCACATACAGACCGGTTCCCGCTCACTGGCTGAGTGAGGTGCGGCCGCAACACCGAGGGTTGCGATCCCGTTGCCGGTCCCAGTCCGGTACGGGCGCGACACTGAGGGTTGCGATCCATTGCCGGACACGAAAAAAGACAAAAAGGAAAAAAAAAAGTCTATATCTGTATGAAAAGAAATGAGGTTTTGTGTCTAAGGTAAATTTTTATGATTATCATCAAGATATTTTTGTTTTTCAGAATGTTGTCCAAGCTCTGGTGTTTTTTTTGTTTGTTTTTTTTTTTCTTAATTCAAATATGCTATTTTCTTTCATGAGCTGTGTAGATATTTCAGCCAACCCATCTGGTTTAGAATCCACAGCTTGAATTTTAATGAAGCAATATTATTTACTATACTTGTTTCAGCAAATTTTCCAGTGTTTGCACTGTCTTGGTAATTGTCTGTGAATAGGTCAAATTACCTTTGCTATTCTGGAGTACGTGGAAATAAGTGTTGGCACTGAATCAGACAGTGAAGCTCAGACATGTGAGAGCTTAATGTTTACAAATCCAAAGAAATGTACCCTAGATTGTGAACAAGGAGTCAGATTCATTTGGTCACCGTGCTACCTCCTGGAGATAGTAACCAGCTTCCTTCAGAGTTCTATTATGTCTTTCAGGCTCCTGGGACATTGTTACATTTAAAGAAACACAAAAGCATTAAAAGAATATTATAGGCTTTGAAGAGTTAATCAAACTTCTAGTGTCAGAATAACAATTATATTTGCCAATAATAATGTTTTGTGAAATATGTTTGCTTTGTAAACATTCGCTGAACTCACCTCTTTGCAGGTCTGTCTTGATGACTTTTTGAGTATATCAAGTCATATTAGGAGAAAAATCATAGTCCAGATATTTGATCCGTATTTTTCCTGAAATACAGAAGTTGTGAGAATATTTCCTAACCTATAATAATGTTGACACTGTTTCCATTTGGTTAATTCTTGTTTTATTTGAGGGGCAAAAAGGTTTGTCTTTGTGTAGAAATTATCAAGAGATGAGAGTTTCAGATGGGTACCACACATTCTGTTTGAGACTTCCCATCTGCAAATGAATAATCACACAACATTTGAGTCATTAAATGAAAAGATTAACTTTACCGAATGATATAGATTTTCAGAGGTCTTAATTAAAGATCACAGAACTTTAGAAAATTGAGAAATAACCTCTTGACATTTTGTCTACTGTGTTATTTGGTTTTCTGATTTAAACATGTGCTTTTTTAGATATTAAAATAGTATGCAATAGCCTAGAGAGAGTTGGAATGAATGCCCTCTTGGTTGTGAAGTGATTTGTCACTTTTCAGAGGGAGGGAAATGATGGGTTATTGACTAAAGGGCTCTGGCCTCTTGTAAAGCTTCTGACCTCC
>NW_007738520.1:0-802 GCF_000696425.1 Galeopterus variegatus | reverse complement strand
TGGTGTTTTTTTTTTTTTTTTTCCTTAATTCAAATAAGCTATTTTCTTTCATGAGCTGTGTAGATATTTCAGCCAACCCATCTGGTTTAGAATCCACAGCTTGAATTTTAATGAGGCAATATTATTTACTATACTTGTTTCAGCAAATTTTCCAGTGTTTGCACTGTCTTGGTAATTCTGTCTGTGAATAGGTCAAATTACCTTTGCTATTCTGGAGTACGTGGAAATAAGTGTTGGCACTGAATCAGACAGTGAAGCTCAGACATGTGAGAGCTTAATGTTTACAAATCCAAAGAAATGTACCCTAGATTGTGAACAAGGAGTCAGATTCATTTGGTCACCGTGCTACCTCCTGGAGATAGTAACCAGCTTCCTTCAGAGTTTTATTATGTCTTTCAGGCTCCTGGGACATTGTTACATTTAAAGAAACAGAAAAGCATTAAATAGAATATTATAGGCTTTGAAGAGTTAATCAAACCCCTAGTGTCAGAATAACAATTATATTTGCCAATAATAATGTTTTGTGAAATATGTTTGCTTTGTAAACATTCGCTGAACTCACCTCTTTGCAGGTCTGTCTTGATGACTTTTTGAGTATATCAAGTCATATTAGGAGAAAAATCATAGTCCAGATATTTTATTTGATCCGTATTTTTCCTGAAATACAGAAGTTGTCAGAATATTTTCTAACCTATAATAATGTTGACACTGTTTCCATTTGGTTAATTCTTGTTTTATTTGAGGGGCAAAAAGGTTTGTCTTTGTGTAGAAATTATCAAGAGATGAGAGTTTCAGATGGGTA
>NW_007738519.1:48802-49191 GCF_000696425.1 Galeopterus variegatus | reverse complement strand
TCATGTAAAGCACGGCCATCTGAGCAGATTGTCACGTAGGAGCGGTCTCACAAGAAGGGGTATGGGGCTACAGGTCCCCAACACTCTGCTCCTCATAACCCCTGCCTCTGCCCTCACTCCTGGGGACTGCCTTGTCCCACCATCTCAGGGACATTTGTAAACAGCATTAATCAGATTCCTAAACCTCTGCCTGTCTCCTTTCAGCACAACTAGGCTGTGCTAAAATATTCAGCAGCTTGAATTTTAACACCAAGAGGAAAATAGAAGATATACACATTATAGATTCAACTAGATATCTACTGCATCAATGAATTCATTCTTTTCAGACCCCCTCTGCCTCTATTTGAGTGATCGCTGAAGCACTATTTTACCCCTGCTCCTTAGAGATG
>NW_007738519.1:46919-47330 GCF_000696425.1 Galeopterus variegatus | reverse complement strand
AATTAACTCTTGTGAGTACATACAAGCCAGTTTCAGCACACCATTAGAAGTTGAGACCAGACATATATATCTTAGAGTCAATGATGGCAGAAAAAGCTCTGGAAGTATGTGGCATAAAGGGAGAAGAGGATTAGAGGCCCAATTCCTTAGCATCCTGCACCTCACACCACCTTCTTCCTGGGACACAGAACAACCTCCACTTCAGAAGAATGAGAGTAATTGCATGGGATTCTATACACAGGATGCAGAGCTGTAGAATCAAAAGCCCATAGAACTTGGGCTCAGAGTCAGGGAATAAAGGTTACTCCATGAGAATCAAAGTTCTGAAAATGGGTGGTGGAGGGATGGACTAACGGGCACAAAACTATGCAAGCTACCCCAAGTGAATCATTGTGCAGTATATGCATCTAT
>NW_007738519.1:44727-46243 GCF_000696425.1 Galeopterus variegatus | reverse complement strand
TTGAGGCTCAAGGACTTTAAGTCACTTGGATGCTCTGCAAATGTGATCCTGAGGATAAGACAGTGGGCTGTGAGACTCCACCAAAGCCAATGTAAGGACTTGCTGGGGCAGCCTGTAAAGTGAAAGTTCCTGCCCCTTAACATCACTTTTTAACAGCAGCTGGTTCCATCCTCTGGGCCTGGGTGATGGCCTCTGTTGCCTCCCTTGGGGAGGACACGCATATGGGATAAATGAGGGAGAAGTCATGAAACAACAAAGGATGATGTTCTGACAAATGACATGGGCTCTTGATTATAAGGGTTGCTCTGTGCTTACGCAGGACCCTCCAGCTCTCTCGATTGAACTATGAAGGGTGTAGACCGTCTCCTTCCGAGAGCTGCTTCCCGAACTGCCAGAGACTTGTTCTTGCGTTAGGCAGCGCAGGAGGGCGTCTGGCTTCCCTCAGGTTAACATATACTGAAATGCTGGCAGGGGCAGTAGAACTAACCGAGTTACCCAAGCCTCCAAGGCAGTAAGGGGGTTGGCCTGGTCCTAGGAAGCGCTGGGCACATCGATAATAATAGTAACAGGGATGGCAATAGCAGTGGTAGGAAGAAAAAGAAGAAGAAAAAGAGGAGATATTATTTGTGGAACAGGCACAAAGGGCTGGATCTGTGCTAGGGGGTCTGTGGACACTGACGGCTCATCCAGGAAGTCAAGGACTTCCTAGGATGTCCCAAATAGGGCAGGAAAAGTACTGAGCTCAATGGCCTCCTGAGTTGTGACCTCCTTCAACTGATTATCATAGGAATTTTCCTCTCAGGCTGGCAAGATGCCAAGGGGCAGAGCTGCGGACATCAGGGAGAATGGCAAAGTGTCACCCAGAGGGCTCTGCAGCCGATGAGTCACAGGGAGGAGGTGGGTGGCTGGGCACCAGCTCCCTGCCTCGGCTGCTCTAGCACCTTGGCCCAGTTCATGCCCAGCCTGCATAGGGCCCCCGCGTGGAAAGGCCTGATTTAGTTTCAGCCAAGTTGGTTCCCTCTGTCTCCTGGTCACATACATGACCAGCAGCAGACACAGGCAGAGCCGCAATCTTCCTCCCTCCCCCAAGAAAGCCATTCATTGCTCTCAAGGATGACCCGGCACTGGCCCAGGTGCAATCTTTCGTGCAGTGCACACACACTTGGTTCCCAAGCCCGTGGAGCTAGGAAGCTGGCTGACAGTGACCTCTGCCTCCTGGAGTCCATTTACTTGCCATGGCACCTTTCAGGGGCCCTCCCTACACACAACCCCATTTGGTTTGTGGCAAACACTCCTATTTAGTCAATCATTTGGGTGGTTTTGCAGGGAGAGGAGGTTTCCTAACTAGATGGGAAGTTTCTTGATCCTTCTTTACATAACCTTCATGGAAACTTCTTCATGGAAACTTGAGGTCAGCACCCCCTCCCAAGCATCCCTTTTTCTCTGGTATATTTGGGGAAGGAGTTTGTATCACATCCATGTCTCAACCACTTCTCTCTAACACTTGCGTCTCACT
>NW_007738519.1:42826-44461 GCF_000696425.1 Galeopterus variegatus | reverse complement strand
GCAGAGCCGCAATCTTCCTCCCTCCCCCAAGAAAGCCATTCATTGCTCTCAAGGATGACCCGGCACTGGCCCAGGTGCAATCTTTCGTGCAGTGCACACACACTTGGTTCCCAAGCCCGTGGAGCTAGGAAGCTGGCTGACAGTGACCTCTGCCTCCTGGAGTCCATTTACTTGCCATGGCACCTTTCAGGGGCCCTCCCTACACACAACCCCATTTGGTTTGTGGCAAACACTCCTATTTAGTCAATCATTTGGGTGGTTTTGCAGGGAGAGGAGGTTTCCTAACTAGATGGGAAGTTTCTTGATCCTTCTTTACATAACCTTCATGGAAACTTCTTCATGGAAACTTGAGGTCAGCACCCCCTCCCAAGCATCCCTTTTTCTCTGGTATATTTGGGGAAGGAGTTTGTATCACATCCATGTCTCAACCACTTCTCTCTAACACTTGCGTCTCACTCTGGACTGGCTTGGCTGGAGCCCACCTCTACCCCTTCCTAAGGACACGTGGACTTGAGGCCAAGAGGGCAGCTGCTTTATTGACCATTTGGGGAGCATCAGAGGGCTTATTCTGTAGTAGACACAGAATATTCCTTAACATTAGAAACCTGTCCTAAAGGGCCTGTCAGCCCCTACTGTCAAGAATCTCTCCTTTCTCAGCAAGTCTCTGCTGTCTCACTCAGTGTCTCCTCTCCCCCAACCCGCTCCTCCTGAGCTTCCCCCAAACCCCCAATTTGTTTTTTTATTATGAAGAGGAATCTGAGTTCTCTAAGCCATGCCTTGGAGATGTGTGCTGAGGACACTCTTTTCACCACCAAATGGCTCCCCGAGTATTTTGCTGAATAAAAGCCCTTCTAGTCTGGAGGAAATCATACCACTCCCTTAGGGAAGCAGATGTAGCTGCAGGGGATTGAGGTTAGAGTCTCCTCTGCTAAATCACTCTCTTTCTTGAGAGGTGGCAACATGGCTGTGTGGAGACAACCCCAACAAATATTCCTTCACTAGAATCTTTTTGCTGTCATTGCTCTCTCTCAGATCTCTTTGACTGACTTTACAGAGTGGAGGTATCTGTGTGTTAGTTCATCCTAGGCAGACCTCTCTATAGCAAACATCTCTCCATATCTCAGTTACTCAACAAAATAAGTTTATTTCTCATCAACATACAGCTCCAATGTGGATCAGGTAGGGGGTGCTCTACTCCAGGCAGTCATTCAGGGACCCAGGTTCCTTCCGTCTTGTGGTTCCATCTACCTCGAGGATCTGAGAATCCTCTCTATTCAGCAGGCATATGGGAAAAGGGAGGTTTGTGGGGAATGGCTTGTGGGAGGGTTATGCTTAAAAGTGATGGTCATCATTTTGGCTCACATACCAGTGGCCAGAATTCACTCACATGGCTATACCTAACTTCAAGGAAGGATGAACAATGTGGTCTAGCTGTCCTGGAACAAGTGTAGAACATGGATATTGATGAGCCCTAGTGGACTCTGCCATTTCCTTTTAAGGATAGCTTCCCTTTACTACAAGTTGGAGCTCCTTTTAGAGGTCCATCCAAGTTTGAAAAGAAACATTGGCACCTGTCATTGATATGAGACTAGCCATGAAACTGAAGTCTCCTGCATCTTTCTCTGGACAATTCCA
>NW_007738519.1:40398-41515 GCF_000696425.1 Galeopterus variegatus | reverse complement strand
GGTTTCAATCTACAGAAAGAAACTAAGGGGCTTTTTGACACTAGGTAAGTACATTGTGTGCAGTTGGCTCCTGATTCTCCTAGAAATGAAGCTCCCTGGGGAGAAGTCTTGATATCCACAGAGAAAGGGATAGGGAAGGTGGCTATTCATTCTTGCATGCCTAGGACAGCTGTGGATATGCCTGTTCTCCCCATGGAATTGCCCATAGCCCCTTTGCTCCCAAAAGGCCTCCAGTGAGATGATAAATTATATGGTTATATAGGGGCATTTTAATACAGAGCAAATTTGTTTACATCTAATACTACTTCAGCAAAAATATACTTATAAAAAGCATCAGGAAAATGGTTTAATAAGTCATGGCTTATTCATAAGGAGAAAGCCATCAGGTGATGACTTTATGCAATATTTGAAAATTCTTGGGCCGGCCCGGTGACACACTGGAGAGTGCGCCGCTTGGGAGTGTGGCGGCACTACCGCCGAGGGTTCAGATCCCATGTGGAGACCGGTTCCCACTCACTGGTTGAGCGCAGTGTGGGTGCAACACTGAGGGTTGCGATCCCGTTGCGTTGCCGGTCAGTAAAAAAGACAAAAAAAAAAAAGAAAATTCTTGGGACCCACAGTACTGCAGTGGCTCCCTAACTGGTTTCCTTGCCTTCTGTCTTGTCCCTTCTAATGTGCTCAGGGCCATTGTTACAGCGCTGTGGATTATATCCTACACAGCTCCAGGAGATACCATTCCCATAGACAAGGATAGGAATGGTGCCTACACTAGAATCGTGTGCTACCTGACCTGCCCGACTGTATAGCNATGGCAGCCACATAGTTTTGATAATTTGGCATCTTACTCCTTCTTCCTGTTTTCCTCCAAACACAGCAGAAAAATAGTCATTTATTCTGTGACCTCTGCTCTCTTACATCTCAAAATCTTGCCTTCAAAGCTTCAGGAGAGACTGCATTCACTCCAAGATAAAAACAAAAATAAAAATAAAAAACCCTTGTAAAATCATAGCAACTTAGTGGGAGGAGAATGAAATGTTCTCAGCTATCTCTTGCTATGGAAGATGTGAAGGGAATATAAATAAACTTGGACAGTGCAATTTACTTTGCTGAAGCATAA
>NW_007738519.1:26676-38994 GCF_000696425.1 Galeopterus variegatus | reverse complement strand
AAGGATAGGAATGGTGCCTACACTAGAATCGTGTGCTACCTGACCTGCCCGACTGTATAGCATAGTATAGTCCTGAATGTGTTTCCCATGCTGCAGTCTCAATGCTTGTTCTTAAAATGAATACACTGAACATAACATTCCCTGATTGAAACCATTGAAACCATTCAGTGCCTCCCCTTTGACCTCAGGATCAAGTACAAACTCCTTATTTTTGCTGATAGATCAGTTCATGATGATCTCTGCCCCCTGTCAAACTCCCTAGCCTCTCCTCTAGCCTTTCCTCACCATGGAGTCTGTGATGGTTAATTTTACATGTCAACTTGCCTGAGCCATGGGGTGCCCAGATAGTTGATCAAACATTATTCTGGGTGTTTCTGTGAAGGTGTTTATCGGATAAGATTAACTTTTAAATCAGTAAAGGAGATTGCCCTCCATAATGTGAGTGGATCTCATCCAGCCAGTCAAAGGCCTGGTCTGCATAGAACAAAAACCTGACCTTCCACAGCATAAGAGAGAATTCTCCTGCCTGACAGCCTTTGAACTGGAATATGAGCTCTGCAGAATTGAGGTTTACATGAGCTAATTCCTTATTCTCTCTCTCGCTTCATATATATGTATAAATACACACACACGTGTGTGTATATGTATGTGTATGTGTATATGTATATATAAATACATATATAAAGATTATACATATATATCTCCTATTGATTCTGTTTCTCTGTAGAGCCCTGACTAATTCAGATTTTGGTACCAGTAGTAGGGGGCTGCCATAACAAGATGCCACAGATTGGGTGGCTTGAACAACAGACATTTATTTTCTCACAGTTCTGTAGGCCGGATGTCTAAGGCTAAGGTTTCGGCAGCATTGGCTTCTGGTGAGGCCTCTCTTCCTGGCTTGTAGACAGCCACCTTCCCACTGTATGCTCATGTGATCTCCCCTCTGTGCAAATGCATGGAAAGAGAAAAATCTCTGATGTCTCCTCCTCTTTTCCTTGCCTCCAGTCTTATTGGACTAGGGCCTCACTCTGTGACAGCATTTGACCTTAATCACCTTCTTAAAGGGCTTATCTCCAAATACAGTCACACTGGAGGTTAGGGCTTCCACATATAAATTGGGGAGGAACGGGCCGGCCCGGTGGCGCACTGCTACAGTGCGCCGCTTGGGAGTGCGGCGGCACTCCCNGGAGAAAGCCATCAGGTGATGACTTTATGCAATATTTGAAAATTCTTGGGCCGGCCCGGTGGCACACTGGAGACTGCGCCACTTGGGAGTGTGGCGGCGCTACCGCCGAGGGTTCAGATCCCATGTGGAGACCGGTTCCCGCTCACTGGTTGAGCGCAGTGTGGGTGCAACACTGAGGGTTGCGATCCTGTTGCCGGTCAGTAAAAAAGACAAAAAAAAAAAAGAAAATTCTTGGGACCCACAGTACTGCAGTGGCTCCCTAACTGGTTTCCTTGCCTTCTGTCTTGTCCCTTCTAATGTGCTCAGGGCCATTGTTACAGCACTGTGGATTATATCCTACACAGCTCCAGGAGATACCATTCCCATAGAAAGGATAGGAATGGTGCCTACACTAGAATCGTGTGCTACCTGACCTGCCCGACTGTATAGCATAGTATAGTCCTGAATGTGTTTCCCATGCTGCAGTCTCAATGCTTGTTCTTAAAATGAATACACTGAACATAACATTCCCTGATTGAAACCATTGAAACCATTCAGTGCCTCCCCTTTGACCTCAGGATCAAGTACAAACTCCTTATTTTTGCTGATAGATCAGTTCATGATGATCTCTGCCCCCTGTCAAACTCCCTAGCCTCTCCTCTAGCCTTTCCTCACCATGGAGTCTGTGATGGTTAATTTTACATGTCAACTTGCCTGAGCCATGGGGTGCCCAGATAGTTGATCAAACATTATTCTGGGTGTTTCTGTGAAGGTGTTTATGATGAGTTTAACATTTATTTTATTTATTATTAATAAATAATAATAATGATAATAATAATAATTATTATTATTATATGACAGCTGGCTGGTACAGAGGTGTTTAACATTTAAATTAATAGATCGAGTAAAGCAGATTGCCCTTCCTAATATACGTGGGCCTCATCCTATCAGTTGAAGGCCTGAATAAAACAAAAGACTGACCCTTCCCTGAATAAGAGGGAATTTCTCCTTCAAGCCAGCACATCAGTTTTTTCCTGCCTTTGGATTCAAACTGAAACTTAGGCTCTTCCTGATCTCGAGCTTGCTGGCCATCAAACTAAAACTATTCCATTGGCCCTGGTTCTCAGGCCTGTGGATTTGGACCGCAACTACAGCATCAGTGCTCCTGGGTTTTCAGCCTGCCAACTACATGTCTTGGGACTTGACAGCCTCCATGCTTGTGAGCCAGTTCCTCATGATAAATTTCTCTGTATCTCTGTCTCTGTCTCTCTGTCTCTGTCTGTCTGTTTGTCTCTAAATATATATATATATATTCTGTTGGTTCTCTTTCTCTGGAGAACACTGACTGATATAGGGGGCTATCTTAGAATTTTGCCTACCACACAAGGAAAGCAGAATTCTAAGAGCTTTGTATATATTTCCTCAATCAAAAGCTTCCCACACTGAATTGCTCTCATGACATATCCTCCAAGAACTGTGCACTTGCTTAATGTGGGTCTTGCTCATGACATAAAAAACACTCTTCCCTTTGCAGAGAACACTCCTCCTGACTCCTCTTCACTAAACTCACTGCTATGCATCTTCAGGTCTAAGGTTGTAAAGCACCTCCTCCAGGAAGTCTTCCTTGAGCACCCCACTACATGTCCAGGTTGGAGGTTCCTCTGATGGGTTTTCACAACCTTTTAATACAATTCCATCCACTTATAACCTGTGTTGTCCTCACTGTTTATCATTGCCTGTCTTGTTCTCCACTGAAGCTCTAGCATCTAACACAGCCTCATGCTGTAATACATTCAAAGTAGATACTTCTTAAACTTAAGATGAAAAAACAATAAAAATGGTAAGTATGCTATGATTATAACAATGAAAAACACTTGAGTAAATTATAAAAATGTTAAGATTGAATTACATGAAAATGACAACCATGGAGGTTGTGTTTGTTGGTGGAATGATTGGTGACTTTATTTGCCTTTTCTCTATTTCCCAAGTTTTCTGTAATGTGATTACATTATTTTATAACTTTAAAAAGTATGGGTTAAAAGTACATGCAACGTAACATTTTATTTCTCAGCCCTAAGCTGACTTATTTTAAGCTGTATTCCAAAGGAACCGATTTCCTTGTAAGAAAAGATTCTGAAAGGAGCCCTGGAGTTGCCCCTAATGAGATTTGACCTATATGTTGTTAATTGGGATGGGGAGTGGGGGCGGGGTGACCTCCCTGGAGAATGGTTCATTACTTCTCTGTGGGGTTTCAATAATGAGCACAGTAGTACTTTGGCAGGTAGGAATTCTCCAGATGGCGGGCCTGCCTTGGGGATCTGTATTACAAAGATGTCATAAAGCTCAAATGCTGGAAGACCAGTGTGGTCTGGAAAATTTTGTCAAGGTGAAGATACCTGGCATTACCTCCTAGTTCTTAGGTTCAAGGACAGAGAGGAAATCAAACATCTGAGGATATTTATAGTCCAGGGTAATAGCCTCTCTAGGTCTAAAGAGAGTCATACAGAGCTAAAAGACAACCAGCAGAGTGGGAGAAAATATTTGCAAAATATACATCCGACAAAGGATTAATATCCAGAATATACAAGGAACTCAAACAACTTTACAAGAAAAAAACAAGTAATCCAATTAAAAAATGGGCAAAAGAGCTAAATAGACATTTCTCTAAGGAAGATATACAAATGGCCAACAAACATATGAAAAAATGCTCAACATCACTCAGCATCCAGGAAATGCAAATCAAAACTACACTGAGATACCATCTCACCCCAGTGAGGATGGCTAAAATCCAAAAGACTTTGAACGATAAATGCTGGCCAACAGTCATATGAAAAAATGCTCAACATCACTCAGCATCCGGGAAATGCAAATCAAAACCACACTGAGATACCATCTCACCCCAGTTAGGATGGCCAAAATCCAAAAGATGCTGAAAGATAAATGCTGGCGTGGTTGCGGAGAAAAAGGAACTCTCTTACATTGTTGGTGGGAATGCATAATGGTGCAACCCCTATGGAAAATGGTTTGGAGGTTCCTTAAACAGCTGAAGATAGATCTACCATACGACGCAGCTATCCCACTGCTGGGAATATATCCAAAGGAATGGAAATCATCAAGTCGAAGGTATACTTGTTTCCCAATGTTCATTGCAGCACTCTTCACAATAGCCAAGAGCTGGAATCAGCCCAAATGTCCATCATCGGATGAGTGGATACGGAAAATGTGGTTTATCTACACAATGGAATACTACTCAGCTATAAAAACGAATGAACTACTGCCATTTGCAACAACATGGGTGGACCTTGAGAGAATAATATTAAGTGAAACGAGTCAGGCAGAGAAAAAGAAATACCACGTTCTCACTTATTGGTGGGAGCTAAAAATAAATAAATAAATTCACTCTCTCACACACACAAAAAAAAACTGGGGGCGGGGAGGAAGAAGATATAACGACTACAATTTTTTTGAAGTTGTTACAACAAGTAAACGGAAAGGACATTCCTGGGTGGGAGGGGGGAGAGGGAGGAGGGAGGGAGGTTTCAGTGATGGGCCATAATAATCAACCACATTGTATATTGACAAAATAAAAATTTAAAGGAAAAAAAAAATAAAGAGAGTCATACATCTGCTGGCATTCACTAGCCGAGCAGCCATGCTGCATCTGTGGTCTTGGGAGAGTGGCTAGTTCTGAGACGGTCATTAGAATTCCTGAAGGTCAGGGATGACATGGTGAGTTTGTTATGGTGAGATGAGAGGATGAAGAGCAAGGGCAACTAGTATACACTCAGCTCTGTGTGTGGCAAGCACTGTGCAGGGTCTTTTAATACACCTCCCCAACAGCCCTTACCCACCCTTCCTACCTGACTGCACAGCCACCTGCCATTGTAAAGGCTAAAAATGTCAGAAATCTGCTTCCTCAGACTCCTCTGCAGCTAGAATATGTGACCCTCATCTTGGGCAACAGCACCCAAAGAGAAGAGTGTTGGGGCTTCTGGGATGTTTTTCACCCCAGTAAAATGTGACAAGTGGCAGGAAGTGTTTTATTTTTCCACCAGATATTGCCATGTCTACATGCAATGGTCGGAACTGTAGCAGCCATCTTGTGAACGTGAGGGAAAAAGCCTATATCCATTTGACTTGCAGCTCAGGTGGAGGGATTTCCCTGTTAGGATTTACTCTACAGAAACTGCTGCTCACCCTCTGGCTCTAACAGTTCCCAAAGATTCTCTCCAGCCAGGAGCAAAAGCAGAAACTTAGCACAGGGTTACAGATGCTCCTGCTAAATATGATCACTTGTCTTGAGAAGCGGTCAGATTTGGGGACATTTTGGAGGTAGAGTAGATGATGAAGTCAGCTTCAGAAGACACCCCCCTTACCCCCTGCCAATCATCCAGTGCCTGGATCAGCTGAAAACTTTCCATCCTTGAGTGGGCCATAAAAATAGATATTGTCCCTATACCCTCCTACCTCTCAGCAACCTCCCATAGGTCCCTGGACAAAACCTGTGAGTAGGTCTGCAAATCTCACCTTACAGTGAAAAACAAGTCAGGTCAATGCTAGTTGAATGAAAAAGTTCAAATTCTGTTGCTTGTAGCCAAAGACAGGCAACACTCCTTTAACCCTCATGAGAACCCAGTGATTATGGTCTTATTGCGCCCATTTTACAGATGGCGCAAATCTCTCATTCTTAGGCACTTCACACCCTATCTTGTGCCTGATCCCCATTTCCCATTCCCACCCCAGGTCACCCCTTGCTGGTCTGCACCAGGCCCCTCCTGACATCTAGGGTGCAGCTCACTTCTCCCTGACTCTCATCCTGAGCCCACTTCTGGGCCTAGCCTTGGTCTGCCCAGCAGCCCCTGATGTCAGCATACTCCCGCTCTACATCTGGTGGCTCTGGGCTTCAGCCACCACCATTGCAGCGTTCTTGGCTCCTGGCAGAACCGTTTGCCCTGGTGGTCCAAAGAGAACACTCTCGATGAACATGATTTATCCTGTGATTTATAGAAACTCCTGATTGTCTGACTCTGCTTGACAAGACCTTACAGACATTAAGCCTCATTAATTCTCATTACAGCCCCAGAGAGAGGAATTATTTACAGCCCTGCCTGGGTACAAACTCACAGACATGTGGGTATTTTACCGCTTGGATGGGCAAATTGAGTGTGAGAGCCAGCTTCTGGGTCTGGAAACAGGCAGGCATGGCAGCTCCACCAACCACCTCTTATGAAGTCAGATAAGGGAGGTTTCCCATATTGTAAAAATCACAGGGTTAGAACTGGAAGTAGTGTTAAGGGTAATCTATACTAACTCTCTGTGAACTACTTGAAGCCAGAAACTTTTGTTTTATGTGTTGGCTGTGGGCTCTGTGTCTGACACTCGCAAATATCTGGGGCATGAGCTGTCCCAGGGAAGTCAGGTGTGTTGTCCAAGCCCCACAACAGTGTAGCAGGTAGACCAGAGCCAGGACTCCTGGCCTCCAGGTTAGGGCCCTGCCTGGGATGCTGAGCCCAACCTCTGATAAAACCAGTGCTCAGCTGGACAGCATGGAAACATTCAAGAGGCATGTGATTTTAAAGAAGACTCTAATCCACACTGAACTCTAAATGCTAGATCTGGCAGTGCAGTCAAGTGAGTTGGAGGGTTTTAGGCTGCAAACCTGAAAGAATGAGAAATTTGCACTAGACATCTTTATTTATTTATTTGAATAAATAGCATTGACCTGACTTGTTTTTCACTGTGGGATAAGATTTGCAAAGACTCTGTCACAACTTTGTCCAGAGACACACAGAGGTCTCTGAGAAGTGGGAGGATTTGGGGGCATTATCAGTTTTTATGGTCCACCCAAGGATGGAAAGTTTCAATGGATCCTTAGGTCAGCTGATCCAGACACTGGGTGATCGGTGAGCGTGGGATGGGTTGGGAGTTATGGAGCCAAGTCCATTATCACCTGCTCTGCCTCCAAAATGTCCCCCTCATCTGATCACTTCTCTCTATTGCCCCTAACCTGGTCCACCACCACCACCTCTCACAAGGATGGCATCGTCAGCCTCCACTCAGTCCACCTGCTCCCGTTCTTACCTTCTTTCCATCCTCTCCTTGCGCAGTAGCCACAGTGACCTTTGAAAACAAGTAAGTCAGTGTTTCCCTCCCCTGCTTAAAATCCTCCCATCACTTCCCACTTCCCCTCAACTCAACTCCTAACCTCCTCCCATGGCCCGTGAGGCTGGCCCTGAGCTGGCTCCTGCCTCCTCTGTCCCCTCCTCTCCTGTCACCTCCCTCTCACTCTGCTCTCCGCACTACCCTTGTTTCCAACCCTTGAAACCCACTTGGTTTCCTTCTGCCCAGAAACCTCTTCCAACAGATCTCTCTCTGGCTGTCCCCTCGTTGTTCAGGTCTCAGCACAAATGCCACTCCCCACCAACCACCAGCCCCCATTGTAGAATCTGATGCTATCAGACATCGTCTGGCTCACTTATTTGGTTGCACTGTTTTTGTTCTGTAAGGTCCATGGGAGGAGAGTCTTTCTCTGGCCAAGTTTGCCTCTGAGTCCCACACCTAGAACAGTACTGCCTCTCATCATAGGTATTCAACAAATAGCTGTTGAATGATGGAATTCTCTGGGAATTCAGTCCTATCACAGGTCAATATTTCACAGGATAAAATCCCTTGTAGAAGCTATCGTGTTAATAATGGTGATTGTTAGGTCCCTGGAACTGAGAACCTGACTTTTAGAAAGCCCCTACCCTTCAGTTTCATTTCTCTAAATTTCCTTCTTCAAGGTCTCTGCTTTCCTAAGTCTCTGCCCCGATGAGCAGGCTGAGCAGGCTATGTCCAGAGTGTAACACTGTCACTGCTTCCCCAGCTAGCCCAGGGTTTCTGTCTCCCCAAGTTTCTGTTCCCACCAGCGAGCTGTACCCAGAATGGAACATCGTGAATGTCTTCCTAGGCTAGGCCAGATGCCAGCCTTAACCCTATAAAAGAAGACACCCACTGCCTCTCGGTGCTGATGCCATTTTTCAGCTCAGCCTGGAAGGTCCACTTGCCCTTGCTAATAAAGTCTTCTTTTCTTCCTTTATCTGGTCAGCGTCTCCTTCCTCAGTGACCTTACAGTGATGATGATACGTATGAGGGAGATAACGCACTCACTGAGCATTCTACCTGCTGTAACATTTCCTAGGCTACCTGATGCTCAGTAGACTAGTTCTGCATATGGGACACGTTGGAAGTCTGGTGTGTCACTTCTGGGTGATGGCAATGGAAATCGTGGATGAGTTTCTCCTGCCTCTCCTTCTGTTCTGCTGTATGTTCCACTTGGTGTAGCTGTGAAAGGCAGGGGCCTTGTGGCGATGTGAAGCACACCCCATTGACTCATGGTGATAGCTTGAGTGAGAAATTAAGTTCGTTGAGTAAAGCCATTGGGATTTGAGGTCTTACATGTTACTGCATCATACCTGGCTTCTCCTGACTGATGCAATAGCTAACATGTTGTGAGCTCTTACTGCATGCCAGGGCTTTTGCATATATTATCTTATTTAGTCTTTACAGTACCTTATAAAGTAGATACGATTATTATTCTCATTTTACAGGTGAGGAAACAAAGAGACAGAAAGGTTGATCAACTTGCCTGAAATCACAGTTAGAGAAAGTGGTAGAGTTGTGGTTTGAATCCGGGCAGTCTGACCCCAGAGCTCATACTTTTTAATCACTGCCCTAGATGTCTAAGAAACACTAAATACATTTTTTCAATAGTAAAGATAAAATATAAAATCCTTTGTCATTAAGAAGTTTCTCCCTAATGGTTATCATAAGAACATCTTTGCGATCAAACCAATTTGGGATGCTGTTTCTGGCTTGCTTCTCTTTGTCTTCTAATGATCGCTAATTAAATAATACTGCAAGCAGGTCTGCTTTATGGAGCCAGTCTGCTGTTAGGCCAACTAATTTAAAAATGTATAGATCTTCCTACTTCAGACCTGAGGCCATATTGATTCTGAAATATGCACCACTAATTGCTGAGAGCCTAATGCTAAGAAGAAAATAAAAGAGAAAAGCTTTCCTGTCAATATTTGTTACTAACCTTGACAAATAAACATTTTAAGTGATGGTGACTTTTTCCTCTTTTAAAGCTTTAATTACTGGCTTGCACACAGTGCAATCATTTTGTTCTTGTTTGTGGTTAATAGTCTGTAATCCATTTTAATTACATTCTTTGCTTATCAAGATTAGACTCCCGAACAAGGATAGAACAAAATTTAACTTCTGCCTTCTATCCCCTCTCTTCTTATCCAGTGCCTGAAAAATGTCCTAGGATTTGAAAACATCTCAAAGATAAAATTTTCTCTTTAAGCTTAAAGTGAACAAACAAACCATAAAGAGAAACTTTCTTTCTACTTTTTCTAGTCTGTCAGTTCATTGACAAAAGGGGTTGTACACATCTGCTGCTTCTGTTAAACTTATAATGTGAAACTTGTCAAGAACTTTGGGAGGGTATATGGGGGGTGGGCTTCTAGGGTGAGGAAAATGTTCCCCTTGACCTGGGTAGTGACTACAGGGGAGTTTTGTTTTGCAATAATTTATTGATCTTGTGCATCCTTCCATATGTGTGTTGCATTTCTATAAAAATGTTATTTAAAACACTGAACATGGCTAGGTTTTCAGGTTTTCACTGAACATGTGCTTTTGTTAGGGCAACCACTTAAAGGCAGCAAACTCTTTCTTGTAACCACTTCTGGCTAATATTTTCATTTTTTAAATCTGTATTTATGAGAATAGAAATTATAAGGAATTACCTCTGTGATGCAGAAAGATATCACCAAAGGTACTTTTTTTGCTTACCTAACAGTCCAATGTGGAAGTTCCTGGTCAGTGGGAGATCTTCCACACAGTGATTCAGGGATCAAGTCTCAGACTGCAAAACAGATCTGACAAAATCTCGGTCAAGTCAAAGGGAGATCCAGAGCAATGATAGTCCACTAGAGGAGTCTTGCACTGGGCAGAAATGGCCAGCTCTAGTACCCCCACCACGAGCAGTCTTTGGCTGGGGGATGCCCTACAAGAGCACGGCTTCAGCTTTAAATCTAATTGCAATCCTTGCAGCTGACTGGCAGTTATCTCCTGAAAGGCAATATGAGAGGTACACCTCCATGACTGTCACAAACACTCTATAATGGGGGAGAAAATACTTTGTGTGTGTGTGTGGGGGGGGGGTCTGGCCAGAAAGCCTCTCTGCCATAGTAGTGGAGGCCAGATTTGAACTTCACTCCAGAACCATGCTGTCTGACTTCCCTCAGTGGCTGAATTGACTTTCACTGCCCCTGAGATGTCCCACTGCCTCACTGTCTCTGGGCCATTATGGAGCAATTTAAATTTTATTGCCTAGCTTCATTTCTTTTTTTTTTCCTGATGAAAACCTCCATTATTGTCTGGAGATCCAAACTTCCTCAACTCTTAATCCATGTGGTTTGGTTGGGCTTCCCCATCTCCACCGCTCCAGCTCTGTGGTTAGTCCTATTTCCTAACCAGAGTGAAGGTTTCAGCGTTGGGCACATGACCCCACCAGAGACTTCTGCTAGGCATGCTGGGGTGGAAGACAGTGTCTCTGAAAAAATGCAGGGCTGGAGCTGTGCAGCCATCTTGCCACCATGAAGGAACAGCCTGGAGCAGTTAGGACCCTGTGGGAAGTGTGAGGGAGAAGACAGCATGGTGGAAGGAAGAGCCTAGAGATGGATAGAAACCAAGTCTCAGTGAATAGGTCTGAGCCCAAAATCTATGTGTTTGAACCCAGACCTGGACTTGTCAGTCACATCGGCCAATAAATTCTCTTCTTACTCAAGCGAGTTTGAGTTGGTTTCAGTCCCTTTCAACTGAAAGTGTCTTAACTAAAATCCAACCATCAGACTCGAAACACACCCAATTTGGAAATATTTATTTTCATTTTATTTACCAAAGTCCTTAGAGTCAACCACCAAATCAATCCCAGATGGTTAATTAACACCAGCTAAGAAGAAAAGCAGTATTTTTGTTTTAATTAAATCAACACAGTAAGGTTTCTTCTCCCCATAGCACCCCCATGACCCAACATGCACACACTTAGTGTTTCAGCACTTCCACCTACATTTTAACTGAGGTCTCCCTTGGAAAAAACACTAAGTGACAGAACTGTCTTTAACTCTGTTTCTCAAATTGACTCTGACTCCTCGAGGGCAGGGATTCAGAGCATCTCATATTCCCAGATCCTAGCATGGAGCCAGGCAGGAAGTGGTGCTTCAATCAAACCTAGACTTGACAGTGCCCAGCTGGTGTCCCCAGCCATGAGGTAGAAAGGCGGACACCTTCCCACGTCCTGTCTGGCTGTGTGTGTGTGTGACTCATCAGGTTTCTGCAGAGAAAAGGTCATCCAGGGCCTCCCTGGAGTGAGTCAGCAATGTGACTGGGCCTGCTAAGGCCACCCGGCATGGACCACCAGCCTCCTCCACCATATGCCCCTCTCTGCCTTACCTGCCCCTCCTTTTCTCTTTCTAGCTACTTCCTCCTCCTTCATTTCTTTTCTTTCTTCTTTCCAAGTCCCCCTACCCTCACCCCATGAGTCTGACACAGACATGGGGGTGCTCCTTGTAATGGTCCTCAGGGATATACTAGAACTAGCCCTGCCCCACAGTCAAGACTGTGACTCAGCAATTCAAGGGGACACTGATCTGTGCAAACAGATTTAACAAGCAAGGACTCTTCAATCTGGAAAACAAAGGCTGAGAAGCAACATATATGAAACTGTGATGGATTATTAGTTATCTGTTTTTGTGAAACAAGTTACTCCAAGAATTAATGGTTTAAATTATTTTATTTCTCACTTTGGGAGTGGGGGCATCAGGAATTTGGAGAGGGCACAACAGGACAGCTTGCCCCATAGTCCACGCTGTCTGGGGCCTCGGCTGGAAAACTCTGAAGATGGTGGCCAGAGCAGCCGAAGGCTTGTTTACTTACACGGCTGGAGGTGGATGCTGGCTGTTGGCAGAAACCGTGGCTGGGGCAGTTAGATGGAACACCTATGTGTGGCTTCTCTAAGTGGCCTGTGCTCCCTCATGAGATGGTGGTTGATGGAGTTTGGATGTGTTGTTCCCTCCAAAACTCATGTGGAAATTTGATCCCCAATG
>NW_007738519.1:22378-25620 GCF_000696425.1 Galeopterus variegatus | reverse complement strand
CAGACTAAAGGAGGACATTTGGGAGGAAAAAGGAAAAAAAGGGGCTAAGTGTTTCCCAGCCTCTCCTTAGATGAGCTCTCAGCTTCAGGGAAGGGCACAGACCAGCCTTGCTTGGGTGTGAAGACGGAGTTACAAAAGGCTGGGCTCCAGAAAGGGGAAGAGTTTATTCCCTAAGACTGAATTTTTTTTTTTTTTCCTTTTTGTCTTTTTTCGTGACCAGCAATGGATCGCAACCCTCAGTGTCGTGCCCGTACCGGACCGGGACCGGCAACGGGATCGCAACCCTCGGTCCTGTGCCCGCACCTCACTCAGCCAGTGAGCGGCCAGTCTGTATGTGGGATCCGAACCCTCTGCAGGAGCGCCGCCACGCTCCCAAGCGGCGCACTGTAGCAGTGCGCCACTGGGCCGGCCCCCCTAAGACTGAATTTTAATTGTGCTGTCTGAGCTGTTCGACATTCGATCAGACCCTAACATGCAACAGTACTTTTGATGAAACATCCTTACCATTTTGGTAACTTCTTTGGTTCTCTGCCATCCATGTCATTTGGAGACCACTCAATTTACATTCTTCCCCCTAAATTTTTGCTTCTTTCTGGGGGTTCCCTCCTGGTCAATAGTCCTTTGCAAAAACCCCAGTCAGTACCTATTCCTCACTCCATCCAATCTGCTGCTGAGTCCAGTGATTCTGTCTGTGAAATGGTTCCCAAATCCATCCCACCAGGCCATCCTCACAGCTCTAGTTCAGGCCCCTGCCCATCTCACTGGGACTCCCTCAAGGGCCTCCTGGTCTCCAGGGCCACCTTCCTCCAGACCAAGGGCCCTGCAGTGGAGAGGATCACATCCTACCCCTACGGAGACCGCACCAGTTCCCACATCCTTCCCAAAGCCCTCCCTGCTCTGGGCCAGCCTCTGTCCCTCACCCTTGCACTTCTCTAACCACATCCCACGTAGTGTCTTAAACGTGCACATCAATTCCCACATTATTACCTTTGATTTTACTTTTCTCTTTACCTGGGATGCTCTCCATTCCTACACACCCTTATTTTTTCCTTTAACACGTGGAAATCAATGTCCAGCTTTAACACGGTCTGCTCCATAAACTCGTTCTCTGTCATTCCAGCTAGAATTAATCTCTCCTTGCCCTATGATTCCAAAACCCCTTCTCTGCGACTCTCTATAGCATTTACAATTAGTAATTTATATCTGGATAGGACTTTGCCAGCTTAATAGAGATTTCCAAATAACTCATCTCATTTGATTGCAGCCTAGTGAGGCATGTGTCTTACACATGAGGAGACTGGGCTGGGTGAGGAGACGGGGCATGTTAAACAATGTGGCAGAGATCGCCACTTACGCACTCTCCTCTTCTATGATGATAGATATTTTGAGCTGGGAACATGACTACACAGCTGAAGACTCATTTCTCAGACTCCTTTGCAGTCAGGCATGGCCGTGGGACTGAGTTCCAACCGATGGGGTGTGGATGGAAGTGATGGGTGCACCTTCTGAGCCCAGCCCTTACAGGAGGGGCTGGCCCTCTTTCCCCCTCTCTGGGGGCTGGATTGTGCACAGAAGAGGAGCCAGAGCACGTGTTTTGGGCCAACAGACGGAAGCCCCATTTAAGGACAGCAAAGCAACAAGACAGAAGGAGCCTGGGTCCCAATGTTTGTGGGGTCACCATACCAGCCCCAGTGTCTCTCTGAACTTTATTGTTTAAGCTGTTACTATTGTGGCCCTCTTTGTTATAGCAGCTAAACTGATATCTTAACTATTACAAATAATGAGTCCAAGGTTATAGGGCAGTTCATGGTAAAGCAAGCATAACTCTAGAATCCAGGATCTTTCCGATAGATGATGGCATGCCTTTATTACAGTATTTTGGGTCCTGGATACATACCTTTTCTTTCTCTTCACCCTCCCTCCTTGCTTCATTGTAAGTACCTTGCTCATTTATTTAAAAAATATTTATTGAGTGTCTCCAACATACCAGGCACTGTTTTACATACTGGGGATACCATAGTGAATAAGACAGATAGTACCTTTTCCTCATGGAGCTTACATTTTAGTGGGAGGAGAAAGACTACAAACAAGCAAATCAATATAGAACATGCCAGGTGGTGGTGCGTGCGATGAGGATAAGCCAGGATGATTGCTAGTGGGTGCATCAGGGCAAGGGGTCGCTGTTTCAGCCAGAGTGATCACAGAAAGTGTTTCTAAGCATGTGGTAGTCAATTCCAGAACTGATGACAAGAAGGCAGCCATGAGATAATCTCAGTGAAGATCATTCCAGGCAGGCAAACAGGAAGAGCAAAGGTCTTGAGGCAGGGATAAAAGTGGTTTTTTGGGAGGAAAAATGAAAAGACAGGACCTTAAAAAAAAAACAACAAAAAACGCTTGCTTATTTCCACAGTGTCTGGCATGCAGTAGGTGCTCAGTAAATGTTTGATGAGTTAGACAGGACAGATCTCCAAGGCTCAGCACCTAGGTAGGCTCAGCACCGAGGTCTCTAACCAGCTGTCTAGCACTCTGGAGCACAGTGGGACTTGCCCAGATCATTTGGGTCTGTGGCCTGTGCCACCCCATGGGTGACCCTTTGTTCTTCTCGCAATCGCTAGGATGACTCATTGCCAAGATAAGAGTTTCTTACTTTAAAGATGGAAATCCTCTGACAATTATCAAGTCATAAGAACCTGCTCTATCCCTCCAGAGACCTCTGGGTTCCATCTCAGCATGGGTATTAGTTGTTTTTACAATTAGGCTACGTAACAACCTCCCACCCCCAAACTCAGTGGCTTACCACGGCTAGTGTTTATTTTCTTGCTCTCATCTCTGTAGGTCAGCTGTGGCTCTGCCGGGCTTGCCATAGATCATCTAAGGTTGGATCCAGACTGGTTTCAAGTCTGCTGCTGTAGAATCAAACCCACTAAGATCTGGAGAGGAGATGAGACTTCGGTGAGATCACACAGCTGGTTGATGTGGAAACGTGAGATAGAACCCGATCTCCTCACTTTCCAATAAGCCTTCAAACTAAGAGCAAACTGGTAAAGTGAACACTGAGAAAGGGGATCACATTGATTCCTCATTGTCTTTGGGTAAGTGTCTAACCAGGGCATGTTTTCTCACGGCAGATAGCAGACATTTAAGGCCTCTGCTTGTATCTGCCCACATTCCATTGGTCAAAGCAAGCCCAGCACCAATGGGCAGCGATGCATGCTTCACCCACAGTGGGAGGCGGAGGAGAG
>NW_007738519.1:10184-21870 GCF_000696425.1 Galeopterus variegatus | reverse complement strand
CAAAAGTTTCTTACTTTAAAGTTGGAAATCCTCTGACAATTTTCAAGTCATAAGAACCTGCTCTATCCCTCCAGAGACCTCTGGGTTCCACCTCAGCACGAGTATTAGTTGTTCTTACAACTAATTAGGCTACGTAACAACCTCCCACGCCCAAACTCAGTGGCTTACCACGGTTAGTGTTTATTTCCTCGCTCTCATTTCTATAGGTCAGCTGTGGCTCTGCTGGGCTTGCCATAGATCATCTAAGGTTGGATCCAGACTGGTTTCAAGTCTGCTGCTGTAGAATCAAACCCACTAAGATCTGGAGAGGAGATGCGACTTTGGTGAGATCACACAGCTGGTTGATGTGGAAACCTGAGATAGAACCAGATCTTCTTACTTTCCAGTAAGCCTTCAAACTAAGAGCAAACTGGTAAAGCGAACACTGAGAAAGGGGATCACATTGATTCCTCATTGTCTTTGGGTAAGTGTCTAACCAGGGCATGTTTTCTCACGGCAGATAGCAGACATTTAAGGCCTCTGCTTGTATCTGCCCACATTCCATTGGTCAAAGCAAGCCCAGCACCAATGGGCAGCGATGCATGCTTCACCCACTGTGGGAGGCGGAGGAGAGTGACATTTGCTGCCAGTAATCCAGTCTATTGTGGCTCATATACAATTATGACTCTGCTCAGATTTGGAAGTTTAATGTTTAGCCAGAGATTTCCTCAATCACGTGTTCCTCCATTGAGACTTTCTCCACTCTTTAGATTTCCAGAGCCTTCACTTCAGGGGCTGGTCACTGTCTCTGATTTGTAAGACATGGTGCAGTGACTTTGCTCTCCTTGAGGGAGGAAAACCTCCTCGCCACAAAATCAGCATCCCACCCCCAGCTGGAGACCTGGAGCCCAAAGCTCAAAGGTATCTTTCAAGGCCATATATAGGTAAGCAAGGCCATCAGGATATGGGGAGAGACGCTTTTAACCAGATGCTGAGGGGACTTGAGAGGAGCATACAACACAACCTTCTGGAACAGATTGTAAGGACCAGCCCCATGGGACAGTCTACAAACTGTAGTACCCAAGGGCTACAGTAACACCTAAAGCATATGGCAGCTGTTGGTGGTAGGGACTTGAGTCTGCATTAGTTCTATTTACTATCAAGTCTCCACTGCATCTTTAAGGATATGGAGATGAATGTACTTTGCTACAGCAAAGTAAGTGAGCGAATCATAGTGAGGGTGAATCACAAGCTCTATCAGGCAACACCGCTTGGAAACTGAGATGGGTAAAAATGCTTCAGTTAATATCAGGAAGAGAATTAATGTGACCCTTTTTCATTGTTTGCTTTACTCATTTGCTGTAAGTTTAAAAACTTATTTGAGAATGAGGAGACCTAGTTCTGTCTTGGGCTTTTATACTAACTAGTCATGTGAGCTCACTGAAGTCACATCTTTCTGGGCCTTAGTGGGTCTGACTATAGTGGCTGTTACCAATCTGGGGTCCTCAAATCTAGGTAGGTCCCAGCAATAAGGGAAGCTCTGCAAGTGCCACTAGAGGAAAAGTCACTCTTGGGTGATTAGTCTGGAAGGACTTGCTGGAGGAGAAATGATTGGAGCTGGCTAAAAAACGATGGAGATGTTTGATTCAGAAAGAGGGGAGAAAAGGTCATGTTCCGAGCATCTATTTTATGTCAGGCAATTTTGAGGTTGTATATATGTGACCAGATGTTAGAATAATACTTTTCCAGCATCAGTCTCAACAGATGAACCCATATGATGGATGACAAGATTGCAGAGGGACTGTCACAATGACACTTTTCATGTGCTGATTGGCAAAGGAGATGATCTCATCACTGACAACCTGCTGTGATACTCTATTCCTGGACCTCTCAGCAGACCAAGGATTTAAATTGGAGGGAGGAAAGAGGTGAGGAGTTTTCTTTGTTGACTCAGGGGGAGGAATCTGGGTGCCATCTTCTGATCCCAAGCCCAGGGCTTAGAAATGTTGGGGTCTAGAGGATTTAACACCTGAGGGATCTTACATAGACCTGGGTGGAGGATGTGGGGTATTAGCCCACCCAGGGAGTCCCGAACAGGAGCAAAGGCTGATTAATGCTCTGATGGGGCTTCAGGACAAGGACGCTGTGCTGGGATTTGCTGCTCCACAGAAATGGTCAGGGCACGGTGAGAGAGTATCCACTGCATCAGAGGTGGCTGTATCAGAGATCACAATAGTGGTAGAATATGGAGTCAAGGATGTCACAGGCTGCATCTAGAAGGGAGAGCAGTTAACCTGGTCTCCAAAGCTGCACTGTTTTATGCAGAGAATAACACAGCTAATGGGGCTACTTGTTGCATGTCTATGAGCTGAGGAGGGACGCCTTGGAACACAGATGCACCAGCCAGAGCCAAGGGAACTGCAGGAGATGGGCCCAGCAGGCTCTTGGAAGAGACCAGAAAGGTGCCTGCCAATCAGAGCCAGCTTTGACCATCACCAGGCAGGCCAGGAGAGCATAGTCACTCAGACAAGTGTGGGCTGTCCTTTCCCATACCTCTCTTTTCTCCAGCTTTGTTTGAAGAAAAGTCCAAACTATAGTAACGAGTAGATGAGCAGGTAACTGGCAGGCAGGGAGGAGAAACCAGCAGCATCCCCTTTTCCCACTGTAGGTGACAGTCTGCAGGCCGGAGCTAAGTCAAGATTGGACTTGTATTGAGTAGCTTGGACAGAACATTCTATTTACCGAACTTGGACTCTGTTTGAGACTTACTGTCATTGTAGTACATTAGTATTCAAAAGTGACTAGAAATGTCAAGAGACCAGCTGGAGTGGGTAGGGGAAATTACCACTACTTATAAAGTTTAAAGGGTTGTGGGAAACAAAAAAACAAAGATATGTTTTGTTAGATCAGGAGTAATGTTTATTAACATTCCGGTTGCATGAGTGTTAGCTCATTCAACCCTACCTTTCTTAAGACTGAGCTTCCAGCAGTGTTTAGGAAAAAACTTCCTAGACTTGTTAATGAGTATGCTCAGGAAAAAAGGTCTTTCCCTGAGTAAATGAGTTTGTTTATTTAGCCATTAAACAAAATTAAACTTGCTTCTTTATCATAGACTTCTCAGAGCCTTTTATATGCTAATGTGCATTTTGGACCGACAAGAGGAAGACTTCATAGGCAGCACTTCCTTTGCCTATTTGATTATTTATGTTCTGAAAGTGTGTTTTTAGGAGTGTCAGTGAAAGGTTTGAAAAATGCTGCTTTGTAACACAGCAACAGCATCTGTATTCGGTAGATGAAGGATGTCTTAGCTGCATTTTTTATTCTGAAAAAAATAGAGACAGGTCAAAAATTAGATCAATTGGACATCACCAAAATTAAAAACATTTATGTTTCAAAGGATATCAAGAAAGTGAAAACACACCTTATGGAATGAGAGAAAATATTTGAATATCATCTATCTGTTAAGGGACTTGTATCCAAAAGATTTGAATAGATATTTCTCCAAAAAAGATATACAAATTACCAATAAGCAGAGGCTGAGCATCATCAGTCATCAGGGAAATTCAAATCAAAACCACAGTGACATACTACAGCACACCCACAACAATAAAAGGACGGATAATAGTTAAGTGCTGACAAGGACAGGAAGAAATTAGCGCCCTCGTTACTGCTGGTGAGAATATAAAATCGTTTAGCCCCTTTGGAAAACAGGCTGACAGTTCCTCTAAAAGGTGAGGCACAGAGTTCCCATGTGACCCAGAAGTTCCACTCCTATGTATATACACTGGAGAGAATGAAAACGTGTGTCTACACAAAACCTTGTGCACAAACACTCATAGCAGCATTATTCACAATAGCCCCGAAGTGGTATTAGCCCAAGTGTCCATCAGCTGAAATGAGTAAACAAACGTCGCATATCCACATAATGGAACATTATTGGGCAACACAAGGGAATGAAATACTTGCTAATAATACAAGCTACAGCACGGATGAACTTTGAACAGATCGTGCTAAGTGAAAGAAGCCATTCACAAAAGACCACCTACTGTATGAGTCCATGTATATGAAATGTCCAGAACAGGAAACTCCATAGAGACAGAAAGCAGGTTAGTGGTTGCCTAGGGCTGGAAGGGATGGGGCAGAGGGGAATAGTTAGGGATGCACAGGGTTGCTTTTTGGGATAAGGAAAAATGTTATAAAGTTGATTGGGTAATGGATGCACAATTATGTGAATACACTACAAGTCATTGAACTGTACACTTCAAATGGATGAATTGTATGGAACGTGAGTTATATCTCAATAAAACTGTTTCTAGAAACGGCTGTTCCTACATAATATCCATTCCGTTCTTCCCTAGCGCTCACTTGATGCGAGGCACTCCACTGAACTACAAAGTGTGGCCGTGTCACTATTTCTGACTGATAAAATGTAAGGAGATGGTTTTTGTGGGACTTCCCAAAAGGCTGCTTAAAGGGAATGGACTCAGGAGATTGCCCTTTTGTCCTCTTTTATTTTCTCTGGCATGGAACTCAAACATGATGGCCGGCACCTCTTTGGGGTCATAAATTGACCGAGAGGAGGGAAATCACATGCTGAGAAAGGTAGAAGGAAAATTAGGAGCTCAGGGTCCCACGGAAGCCACACCATATCAGTCCTGGATTCCTCACCCCTAAACTTGTTTTATGTGAGTGAGAAACAAACTTCTTGTTTAATTTCCCATTATTGTTGGTTTTCATCTTTTGTGGAACAGATCCCAATTTAACTGGCAGCCTAATCCTAATTCACCCAAGGTTGCTAGAGCCGATAACCAAAGCCTTTCGTCTTTCTCTTCTAACATGTTTGCATTCTGTGGATTGAATGACTTGAGGCTCGGAGGTGAGGAAATCATTTCGTGAGTTCAGAAGACAAGATTGTCTGAAATAAAAAGCTCCTGTGGGAGAAAATTGGGAGATGATAGGAGAGGGGCAGGGTAGGAACAGATGGTAGAGGCTAAGAAGTTGAGGAGATTATACTGTATTTTTTTATGCTGCAGGGAAAAAGCCATGGAATACCAAGACGAAAGGAACGTTTGAGAAAGATGAATCTGTACACATGTTACACTAAGCAATTAGATTAAACTCAAGCTAAATTTGCCCAGTGGGAGGAGAGAGAACAAATATAGTAATAATGAGCCTAGACATTAACTGTTCCAACCACGTAGATGAAGTCACAACAAACGGTCCTCGAATCAACTCTCAGAGAATCTTTAAAGAAGCCATTAAGAATAAAACACATTTATTTACACAAATATGGTGAGAAGGGGTTTTTCATTAAACAAAATGCTCCTTGCTTTCAGCCCATCACCATCCCCACCTCGTGTGATGCCCTGGAACACATCCATCACACACAGGCTTCTGGGTGACTCTTTGCAGGTCTCAGAAGTACATGTTGCCATCAGAAACTGACCTGTGTGGACTGGTTATTTACAAGTAAAGCTGAATTTTTTCTATTACCACTTTTTTCTCAGCGGCTTCAAAACCCATCTCTTTTGAGCAGATCAGGTTGTTATAACTTTTCTGTGAAGTGGGTGGAGTTAAAGGGTATTTCCACTTCTCAAAGGCTGAAACTGAGGTGTGGAACTCAACTGATGCCTGGGCATGTTCTAGAACAGAATCTAGGTCTCCTGAGCCTCTGCCTATGATCATTGCCAGAGAATGCCTCCTTAGGCTGCAGCAATTCAGCTCCACCCTCAGTGGTGGGTACCCACCTTCCACAGGGCTCAATTTGGCTATTGTCTCCTTATCCCTTTGGGTTGGGTCTTCATTCCTCCTCTTTATTGCTTGTAATGATGCTTGTCCTCTTCCTCGAGGCCTTCTGAAGAGTTAAAGAGCCATCAAGAAGAGTATTAGATTACCCAAAATATTGAATTTATGTATTTTAGCATGAACTCTGGCATCAGGCCACTCTGACAAGTCAGTGGGGACTCCCTGTGCCTCAGTTTCTTTACTTAAAGAATGGTGCTGCCTACACCATAACTACAGCATAGGATGTTGTGATGACTGAGAACGTACACGTGTAAGCAGGTAGCACAGCACGAGGCAAGGGAAGTGTTCAATAAATATTAGCTAAGAGAGAGGAAAGGGAACATACAAGCCCTCCTCCAATATTTAAATGGCTACAGAAGAAGGCGACACAGAGTCTGTGTGCCAGAACTAAAACCAAATGAGCAAATTTGTCCTCCACATAAAGAACATTCTAACCACTGGAGATGGCTCACGATGGAATCAGCCAACCAGAGAGAGCAAGCGACCCACCTCTTGAGACATTCAAGCTGAGATCTCAGTGACCTCTTAGTTTACAGCCAGGACTCCAGCCTCAAATGGGGAAATGAGCCAGTAACATCCAAGGGTCTCCTAAAACCAGAAACTTCATAAAACACAATATAGACATGATAAATGACCAAGAACCGAATGTTCTTTAAGATTTTTAGAACTGCAGAAGGCGACAATCAAATAAGGGCCAGTTACAATTGAAAACAAGCTTCCCAAGGCTTTTCCTCCCTCTTCCAGTTTAGAGAGTCCATTAAATACCCTAGGCAGGGAGAGGGTCACCCTTAGAAAGGGGAGAGAATTCAAATGAGGAAGCAGTTCTCTTTGAAGCTTCCAAAAGGTCTGAAATGAGAAAGAACCAAGCTGTCATTGCCTTGGATTAGACTTTCCAGCTGCTGGGCCAGCGCTAGCCAAGCTGCTGGAGAAGGCAGGGCAGGGAGGCAGGCCTGGTGGAGGCTGTGGGTGGTGGGAGGCCGGCCCTGGGCCTCCCTTGCTCATCAACTCCTGTCAAGGAGCCCCAGCCATTTCCATCTTCCGGAAGCAGCAAGAGTCGCTTCAGGTGAGCGAGGCCTCTGCGTCTGGTGGCACAGCAGTCTGTCTTGCTGGTTCCCAGCTCTGAGCATGGGGACACTGAGCCAGCTTCCCACACGCTCAGACCATCACTTCTGACAGCTCCGGCCTGACCCTCATAACCGGCCATACCATCAGAGCAAGAGAGGCTTCCCAGGAGGAAAAAGTGGAGGCACGGGACCTACCAGGGGGACCTGCTTTGAAATGTTGTCAATTCTGGTGTCTGTGGAGGATATTGATCGTCTTGGTGGGGCTGGCGCTTCTGTCTCAGGGGAAAGGTGCTCCCCCATTTCACTGTGGCCAATCACAGCATCTTCTTCATCTTCCTGGTCACATGACTGGGGCCAGCCAATCACAGACCTTCATCCTCTTGCCTCCAGTGATTGAAGAGAGCATGTGACCCACACAGGACCAATCAGAGCCTTCCATGGGTGCTCTGATGATATGAACCCTGAGAGAGAGACATGCTTGTTTTCTGGGGTGGTGGACCCTTAGGGTCTTATAAGACTGGTGCTGCTGAGAACGATCTTTCCCACCAGAGAAAAGAACCTCTGAGAAGGAAGGCAGACTGAGAGTTGGAAAGAGAACCACTGTTAAAGCAGCCGAATCCAGCTATGACTGCAAACGGTTCAGTTCTTGAACCAAAAACAATTAATTAGATTTCTGTCACTGAAAACAATTAATTAGATTTCTGAGTTCTTGAACCAAAAACAATTAATTAGATTTCTGTCACTTGCAGCCACAACAGTCCTGACTAATACAAAGTGCAGACAAAACAGGGTGTCAAGCCACATCTGTCCAAGAACTCGATAAGTCTTCTTCATCATGCTGTTGGAAGGGAAAGTCGGGTCAACTCAGGGCTGAGGAAACATTTGGTGAAAGGGAAATTAACACCAAAAGCTGCTTGGTTTTCTCTCCATGTCATTCCTCCCAGCTACCTAAAATCAGAGTGACAGCAAAAAATCAGATTCTAGCCCATGTTGGGTGCAAACGAGGTCTCTGGCATCTTACAACTGAGCTAATTTTGAAACCATAGACTCTCTATTCCTAAAATAAAAAGCCCCCCACACTTGTGTCAATCATGATGTCCAAGAACTCGATAAGTCTTCTTCATCATGCTGTTGGAAGGGAAAGTCGGGTCAACTCAGGGCTGAGGAAACATTTGGTGAAAGGGAAATTAACACCAAAAGCTGCTTGGTTTTCTCTCCATGTCATTCCTCCCAGCTACCTAAAATCAGAGTGACTGCATAAAATCAGATTCTAGCCCAGGCTGGGTGCAAACGAGGTCTCTTACAACTGAGCTCATTTTGAAGGCATCTTTGGAGAAATGAACACTCGTTTGAAAGAAATGACAAATTAATAGCCTGTTCAAGACACGGAGCCCAGGATTATTTTAACAGGCGGTTTAGGGAGCAAACTCACCTGAACTCTCACCTGCTTGGCCCGGTGCAGGAATTAGTATGCCGGAAGTAGGAGACTGGGGGTGTGTGTGTGCGTGTGTGCATTCCTGACGTCTAAAAATGGCCAAGGGGAACTTTTATCAAGGAGCCCCATCTGTTTGCAAACCATAGGTGCCTTCCAAGACTCATCTGCCCCAAGGGACTTTATCTGAGACAGAGTTTATTTGCCAAGCAATTTACTTCCTTCCCTTTCCTCAGGGAGCCCCCACCCCCACCCCCTGCAATGAGATTTGAACCTTTGAATGACTGTTTCAAATTCCAGATTTGATTCATCCCAACCCACATGTCTTCCCAGGCAGTCCATGGAGATCCCTATAAACATCGATTACCTTCCTCACTCCAGAGACCAAGAAAGCCCCAAGTGAAAGAGACCACTCAGAGAGACCAGATAGAGGAACTGTCCCTAATTTATCCAGAATTAGGCCCATCTCACCCACATCCTCCTTGGGGGTGGCGGGTCCTTAATTGCTTTGCTTTGATGAATCACTGTTATTGCTGTATAAAGCCCATAGTTATATACACATGAGGTCCCCTGAGGCAATCTATAAGGGGTACTAAACACAACTAGGAACACAGTGAGATGGAAAAAATGTTATTTGTTGGTATCTTCTCAGGGAGATCTGTGAGTGGGGAGGAAATATTTCAGTGTGCTGCTTGCAACCCATGGTAGCTTAAGCCACCTTCCCAGGAGTGTGGAGCCAAGAAGCAGACAGGCTTTTATCCTGCTGGGTGAGGGGTAGAGGCCTGGGCCAGTGGGGAATTGCTTGAGATGGATTGAGGAAGTGTGGGGCAGACAGCAACTCCCCACCCACCACCACAGCACTAAACCTTTGCTCTTGTATTGGTTACCTATTGCTGCCATAACAAACTATCATCAACTTAGTGGCTTAAAACAATAGAACTGTATTCTCTTATAGTTCTAGTGGCCAGAAGTCCAAACTGGTCATACTGGGCTAAAATCAAGGTGTTTCTGTACAGCTGTGCTCTTCTGGCAGTTCTGGGGAGAATCTGCTTTGACACTTTTTCCAACTTCTCGAGCTATAGACCGTGGCCCCTTCCTCTAGCTCCAAGGCCTGCAGCCTAGCATCTTCTCTCTCCAACTGCTTCCTTTTGCTCCCATCTCGGGGCCTTCTCTTCTGTAGTCACATCTCCCTGTCTCCCTCTTACAAGGACATTGGTGATTACATTGGGCCACCTTGATAATTTCCCCATCTCAAAATTTCCAATTCAATTACATGTGATGTAACACTTATAGGTTCCAGGATTGAGGATCTGATATCTTTGGGGTCATTATTCAGCCTATGACACTTCCTAACACGAGTTGAAAATCATGTCTCCCTTACCAGTTGGGGAAGCAGGCACTCTCAGCCCGCAGGAGCTCACATTGACGCAGGACAACTTGGCAATCTCTATCAGAAGTGAGATCTGTCTTCTCTTGGATTCAGCAGTTTCTTCGCGGAATTCACCAATTCAGCTTCTATGAATTCTCTTCAAGGTATACTTGATAACGGATGTGTAAGGATGCTTTTCTCCAGCATTGTTTATAGCAGTCTAACTTTGTAAACAACCTGAATGATCCCAGCAATGGGAGCTGGCTGGACAAATAAAAGAAAATCCATAGCATGAAATACTGTGCAATTGTAAAGGAGAACGAGAAAGACCTGTGTGAGCTAATGTGGAAGAGTCTCTAAGATACGGGAATAAAATAAGGTACAAGACAGTGCGCCAGGTATGTTTCCACTTACAGAGACAAAAGAAGAGAAGTGTGTGTGTGTGTGTGTGTGTGTGTGTGAGAGAGAGAGAGAGAGTGTGTGTGATTAGAATATTCCTGAAGGAGGCAGAGGACAGGTTGTTCCCTCTGTGTTGGAGGTATGGTCTTAAATTTTTACCATGGGCATTTATTACTTCTTCCATTAAAAATAAAAGAGTTAATGAAAAGAGAGAGAGAGAGAGAGAACACTCGTTTGAAAGAAATGACAAATTAATAGCCTGTTCAAGGCACCCATGCTTTTTGGTCTTGTCTTCACAGCTGTCCCACCCCCATCACCAAGGCCAAGGTGTGGCCTCTCTCTTTCTGACCCACCCACGGACTCACATTGCCTTTCTTTCTTGAGGCCCTTGTGCATGTCCTTTGAAGCTGGATGGATTGTACCAAGTTACAAAAGGGAATGTGAGGGGGGGATTGAGGACTGGGGTTGGGGGAGGGGGGCATCAGTAATTTTCTCTGGCCACAAACCATGGCAGGGGTGGGGACAGGGGGAGGAAAAAAATCTCAGCTGGAGAAGACTCTGGAGTTCAGATCCTGGTTATGTGACCTTGAGCAAGTCACTGAACCATTCTGAGCCTCAGTTTCCTCATCTGAGAGATAAGAATAATATTATAAACTCAGGATTGTGGTGAGAAAAACCTAAAATGTGAGAATATAGGAGACAATGCTTTGGAAGCTCTAGAGCACTCCCCAAGAGAACCCCCTCCTTGGGGCTGGTCTCCCACACTCAGATGGGTGGGTGGAAGTCATAGGTCTGAGGAGTGTAGACCTGCAGGGTTGATAATACAGGATCTTCAGTGCCTGTGCCTTTAGGTTACCCAGAATAAGTTATAAGGTCTGTGCAGTTGGGTTTCTAGTCTATAAAACAGAGAATTCATAAAACATGAAGTTAATAGACAAGGCAGTGCAGGGTTTAATTAACCTTGCAGTACATTGAGAACATTCTTAAATTTAAAAAAAAAAAAAAAACGTTTAAGGCTGTGAGAAACCCTTGGTTTCTTGACTACTGATGCTGAACCCACAGTACTGCTCCAACTCAAACAAAACCAACCCCCCTAGGCTCACACAACAAAACCACTGTAAATGATGTGCCCAGAGTCGGAGAGAAAATAAATACAAAAGACTACCATGAGGTGTGTAAACCAGCCTGGCTGACGGGCCCAGGGGCCGGGTATGAGCGCTGGAGATAAAGCACAGCCCACATGAAGCAAACACGCTCTGCTCCAGGCCTGTGGGTTGGCTCAGAGCTGCCCAGGGCCGCTGTGACTGGGCTTGGGCTGTCTGACCACAGGCCTGGGATGTCATGGCCTCATCACCACAATACATTGTACCCATCTGGACAGAATGTTGAAGCAGGCAGAGATGTCTGCCCAGGCTCCAAAGCAGGACAGCATCTGTTAGAAACCCCTATCCATCGTGCCATGTTAAAACAACTCTCCAGGTAGCCTTAAAAAGATAAATACTGTTCAGTTTCCTTAAACTCTATTTGAAGTGAAGAATTCACTTTCCCTGAAGTTGTGGCTATAGCAGTGTGTCAGTCTTGTACCTGAGTCCTGGCCTGGACATTTACAAACGAGGTAGCTTGAGCAAATTATTAAAC
>NW_007738519.1:8248-9083 GCF_000696425.1 Galeopterus variegatus | reverse complement strand
TTTTGGTGTTATAATTAACAAAGCATTTTCTAACCCAAAGTCATGAGGATTTCCTTTTTTCCTAAGAATTTTAGAGTTTTAGTTTTGTATTACATTTTCGGTTAATTTTTGTATATAGTTTGAGGCAGGGGTCCAGATTCATTCTTTTGCATGTGGATATTCAGTTGTCCCAGCACTATTTGTTGAAAAGAGTACTCTTACCCAGTTGAATTTTCTTGGCACTCATCTTGAAAATCAATTGACCATAANGTACCATGCAATTCACCAATTTAAGTTGTACAGTTCGATGATTTTAGTATATTCAGATTTGTGCATCCATCACCACAATCAATTTTATAACATCACCCCCAAAAGAAAATCTATATCCTATATCACCCCCAGTCTTTCCATCTCTATGGATTTTCCTATTCTTGACATTTCTTATAAATGGAATCATACAACATATGGCCCTTTGTGACTGGCTTCTTTCACCTACTGTAATGTTTCCAAAGTTCACCCATGTTAGAGCATGTATCAGCACTTCATTTCTTTTCATGGCTGAATTAATATTCCACCTTACGAATATGCCACATTTGATTTATCCATTCATCGGCTATAGTTGTTTCTGCTTTTTGTCTGTTATGTGAACACAGCTGCTATGAGAATTTGTGTACAGGATTTTGTGTAGACATTTTTCCTTTCTCTTGGGTGTATAGCTAGGAGTGGAATCGCTCAGTCATATGGTAACTTAGTAACTGTGTTTAAATTCTTGAGGAGCTGCCAGACTGTTTTCCAAAGTGGCTGCAACATTTTCTATTCCCACCAGCAGTGTGTGATGATTCCAGTTTCTCCACAT
>NW_007738519.1:5779-6182 GCF_000696425.1 Galeopterus variegatus | reverse complement strand
GTTTTTCATAGGTTTTTATTTTGCCGTTGCAGTCAAGGGGTAAGTTCTTTGAGGGCAGAGACCAAGCTTTCAATTTCTTTTGAACATTTCACAGAATTAGGTAAAATGTTTATCATATAATACAAACCTGATAAACACACTTTACTAATCATCTGTACCTTTTTAACAAAATTGTCATATGTGAGACTTGGCCTGTCCACCACTATATTCCCTAGAGTTTGGAGGATGCTGAGCAGGAGAGAATGACACTAACACTTACTTAAATGAAACAAGAAACTGAGACCCAGAACCCTAGGGCCACCTGGATCCCTGGTGTCAGCCGTCCTGTGTGGCTTTAGAGCGTCCAATGCATGACATGACAGGAGGGTTTACATGAGAGAATTGAATGTAGTGTCGAAAGAGA
>NW_007738519.1:0-262 GCF_000696425.1 Galeopterus variegatus | reverse complement strand
GTGGCTCACTCGGGAGAGTGTGGTGCTGATAACACCAAGGCCACGGGTTCGGATCCCAATATAAGGATGGCCGGTTTGCTCACTGGGAGAGCGTGGTGCTGACAACACCAAGTCAAGGGTTGAGATCCCCTTACTGGTCATCTTTAAAAAAAAAAAAAGAAAATACAATCTGCCACACCACCTAACTCTCCACGGTAGGGAACACATATATACACAGAAAATTTAGTTTATTTGCTATTGTTGTTTTAAAAACTGTAGAAAG
>NW_007738518.1:42721-43418 GCF_000696425.1 Galeopterus variegatus | reverse complement strand
CTTTGTCAAAGATCAGTTGGCTGTAAGTACATGGGTTGATTTCTGGGTTCTCTGATCTGTTCCATTGATCCATGTGTCTGTTTTTATGCCAGTATCATGCTGTTTTGGTTACTATAGCTTTGAAGTATAGTTTGAAGTTGGGTAGTCTAATGTCTCTGGTTTTATTTTTTGCTCAGGATTGCTTTTGCTATTTCAAGTTTTTTGTTGTTCCATTTGAATTTTAGGATTGCTTTTTCTGCTTCTATGAAGAACAGCATTGGCATTTTGATGGGGATCACATTGAATCTGTAGATGACTTTGGATATATTCACATCATTATTTCTTCCAATCCATGAACAAGGAATGTCTTTCCATCTTTTTGTGTCCTCTTTAATTACTATCAGCAGAGTGCTCATTGTAGGGATCTTTCACCTTTTGGTTAAGTTTATTCCTAGGTATTTTATTCTTTTGGTAGCTATTGTAAATGGGCTTGCTTTCTTGACTTTTTTCAGCTTTTTCCTTGATGGTGTATAAGATTGCTACTGATTTTTGTGTATTAATTTTGTATCCTGCCACTTTACTGAATTCTCTTAAGAGTGCTAGGAATTTTTTGGTAGGGATTATGGTTTTTTCTATATATAGCATTATGTCATCCATGAACAGTGACAATTTGACTTTGTGTTTTGCAATTTGGATGCCTTTTATTTCTTTCTCTTGC
>NW_007738518.1:39249-42051 GCF_000696425.1 Galeopterus variegatus | reverse complement strand
AGAGTGCTCATTGTAGGGATCTTTCACCTTTTGGTTAAGTTTATTCCTAGGTATTTTATTCTTTTGGTAGCTATTGTAAATGGGCTTGCTTTCTTGACTTTTTTCAGCTTTTTCCTTGATGGTGTATAAGATTGCTACTGATTTTTGCGTATTAATTTTGTATCCTGCCACTTTACTGTATTCTCTTAAGAGTGCTAGGAATTTTTTGGTAGGGATTATGGTTTTTTCTATATATAGCATTATGTCATCCATGAACAGTGACAATTTGACTTTGTGTTTTGCAATTTGGATGCCTTTTATTTCTTTCTCTTGCCAATTTGCTCTGGCAAATACTTTGAATAGAATGTTGTACAAGAGTGGAAAGAGTGGGCATTCTAGTCTTGTTCCTTTACTTAAAGGAAAAGATTTCAGATTTTTCTCATTCAGGATGATGTTGGCAGTGAGTTTGTCATACATGACTTTTATAGTGTTGAGATACTTTCTCTCTATACCTAATTTCGTGAAGAAATGCTGAATTTTGTCAAATGCTTTTTTCTGTGTCTATTGAGATAATCACATGGTTTTGTCCTTGCTTTTATTGTTGTGGTGTATCATATTTCAATAAATTGATGAATCCCACCTGATCATGGTGTATAATCTTTTTGTTGTACTGTTGTATTCTTTTTGCTAATATCTTGTTGAGAAGTTTTGCATCAATGTTCATCAAGGATATTGGCCTGTAGTTTTCTTTTCTTGTCGTATCTTTGGTTTTGGTATCAGGGTAATGCTGGCCTCATAGAACAAGTTTGGAGGAATGGCCTCTGTTTCAACTTTTTGGAATTGCTTGAAAAGGATTAGTGTTAATTCTTCTTTAAAGGTTTGATAGAATTCAACAGTGAAGGCATCTGGTCTTGGGCTTTTCTTTGTTGGGATATTGCTGATTACTGCTTCAAACTCATTGCTCACTATTGGTCTGGTCAGATTTTGTATTTCTTGTTTCAGTCTTGGTAGTTTGTATGTGTCCAGAAACTTACATATTTCCTCCAGATTTAAATTTGCTGGTGAAGCTGTTTATGATAGTCTCTTATGATTCTTTGCATTTTTATGGTATTTGTTGTCATGTCTCCCTTTTCATTTCTGATATTTCTTATTTGGGGCTTCTCTCTTCTTTTTTTAGCCTGGCCAGTGGCTTGTCTATTTTGTTAATCTTCTCAAAAAACCAACTTTTTTTTCATTGATTTTTTTTGTATCATGCTTTTGGTCTCTCTTTCATTTAGTTCTGCTCTGATCTTAATTATTTCTTTCCATCTACTAGTTTTGCAATTAGATTGTTCTTGTTTCTCTAGTTCTTTGAGATTTAACATTGGGTTATTTATTTGAAGGCTTTCTACTCTTTTTATGCAAGCACTTATTGCAATAAACTTCCCTCTTAGTACTGATTTAGAAATATCTAAATTTTTGGTAAGATGTCATACTTACATCAGATAAAATAGGCTGCAGACAAAGATCTATGAAAAGAGACAAAGAAGGACACTATATAATGATGAAAGGATCAATGCAGCAAGAATATATAACAATAATAAATGTATATGCATCTAACATTGCAGCACCCAGATATATAAAGCAACTGTTATTGGATATAAGCAGAGAGACAGACCCCAACACAGTAATAGTTGGAGACTTTAATACACCACTCTCAGCATGACAGATGATCTAGACAGAGTTAGCAGAGAAATATTGGACTTAGACAATACTTTAGACCAAAGGGACTTGACAGACATATACAGAACATTTCATCCAATAACAACAAAATACACTTTCTTCTCTTTGGCATATGGAACATTCCCCAGCACAGACCACATTTTAGGCCACAGATAAAGTCTCGACAAATTTAAAAAGATTGAAATCATATCAAGTATATTTTCAGACCATAATGGAACAAAATTATAACTTAACAACAAACAAAACTTTGGAAAATATGCAAATTCATGGAAATTAAATAACATGCTCCTGAACGACCAATGAATCAAAAAAGAAATAAAGCAGGAAATCAAAAAATTCCTGGAAGCTAATGAAAATACAAGCTCAACTTTAAGTGCATTTTGACTCTGTGAGAATGGGACTTAGTATATGATATTCATCTAAATGCTAATCACAGAGCTTTTGTCTTGTGAATCACATCAACAGGCTTCCCTGTCACACTTGCAGGGAAGTGCTGATCCATGTTTGTTTGTTTGTTTTCCATCAAAGCATCTTGTTTTTCTGTGTAAAACCAAATGAATCTTATCTTCAACCTGTATTATGAGAACTGCTTTAAATCCTATGTAACTTTCAGGACTGAAGCCCCTAACTCCTCATGGTAATCTTCCATTCTGTCGGTCTCAATAGTCCTCAGTGAAAAACTCATGAGCCCAGTAAATTTTGCAGTTCCTATGTGTGGGCTTAATGATCAGAATAGAAACATCCTCCTCAATAAAGAAATGCTGTTTGAGTTTAGTTGGATAAGGACAGGCTGTGAGCTAGTGGTAAATAGCTTATCCCCTTTCTAATGTCCACTGGAAATAGATGTCTTAATTAGGTCTCAGAAGGGAGAAGAAAAGGTCTAACTTCATGCTTTTTCCTTGATCTATCCCATCTCTGATGACTAATTTTCCAAGTCCCAGCTAAACCCACAGACTCAGTATCATTCTTTTCTTTTTTTTTTTTTTTTCCTTTTTGTCTTTTTTCGTGACCGGCAATGGATCGCAACCCTCAGTGTCGCGCCCGTACTGGACCAGGACCGGCAACGGGATCGCAACCCTCGGTGTTGCACCCGCACCTCGC
>NW_007738518.1:13347-38249 GCF_000696425.1 Galeopterus variegatus | reverse complement strand
GGATCGCAACCCTCAGTGTCGCGCCCGTACTGGACCAGGACCGGCAACGGGATCGCAACCCTCGGTGTTGCACCCGCACCTCGCTCAGCCAGTGAGCGGCCGGTCTGTATGTGGGATCCGAACCCTCGGCGGGAGCGCCGCCGCGCTCCCAAGTGGCGCACTGTAGCAGTGCGCCACCAGGCCGGCCCATTATTTTCATTTTCATATTTCAACTGGTGTTTTTGTGTTTACATGAAAATTCAAGTATAAAAGATGGAAGTTCTGCTCATGAAGTGTGACATTGCTACACAGGAGAACTGATGCTTCCAAGATTCAAGGGAATCCAGGCTAGAAATGCATTACATTATGAGAATATTAGAGGGTAGGGTGGTGTGGGGGACAGTATGGAAAAAATATGAAATCCTGCAAGTATTTACTTTGCTGGGAATTCCAATTGGCAGCAAATGCCTGCACTTTAGAGTACTATAATACCATTGTATAAACTGGATCACCCCTCTATTTCCTTATTCTGTATTTGAAATGATGATGCCAGAATTATTTAGGATTTTAGCATTAGTCATCAATCACTCCTTCACTACACACACCATCAACACTCACACACATACACACACAGACACACAAACACTTCATGGATAAGAAAACTTAGAACTACTGAGTAACAGAACATATATCTTTGGCCATCACTACTCCATGAGAAGTCAATGAAAATTTATTTTAGAGAAAAGTTTCTGGATTTTACAGTGCATAAAATAGTAATTCAATTTGTTTCAGGAGTCTATCTGGTGTTTTCTTTTTTTCCCCTTCAAGACAGCTTCTGTTTCAATACCAGTTAATGTTAAAACCCCAAGAATAAATTTTTCTACTTTAGCCTGAACTAAAGTATGTCCCATAGATCTATAAAGTATACATATAAAGTGGAACAAATCACAAAAGCCTAAATTATTTTGAAACACATGCACATTCTTTGACATTTTTAGCAAATGATGTTTTGAAATACTGATATTTTATTTATTTATTCTTTTATTGTAACATAGTTGATTGTACATATCTGTGGGGTACAGAGTTGAATATCATTACCTGTGTGCAGTATGGGGTGCTCAAATCAGGATAATTAGTATACTCAACATTATACATTGTAATCATTTCTGTGGCCCTTTACCAATTCCTCCCTTACTTACCCCCCCACCCCCTTTCCCACCTCTGGTAACCTCAGTTCTGTTCTCACCTTTTGAAAGTTCAATGTTGTAATAGTCTGTTTCCATTGCTTATGATGAAATACCTGAAACTGGGTGCTTTGTAAAGAAAATTAAATGTACTGCTTATAGTTTCTGAGGCTGGGCAGTTCAAAATCCAGAGAATGCATCTGGTAAAAGCCTGGGTGGTGGTGATCATGACACAGGGGTCTCACATGGCAGAAAATGGCAGAGCAGAGAGAGAGACAGTTCCTCGTGCACTCTTCTTTTAAAGCCCTCAGAACCATGCCCCTGTCCACCATTATTAATCCATTCATATGACTTGGTCCTGCAATCTCATCATCTCTTCAATAGTCACAGTGGGGATTTAAGCGTCAATGAGGTTGACAGGGGGGCATCCAACTTACAGCGAACATGTTATTGTGATATTGGTATTTTAGTTCAAATGCAAAGTTGGTAAGATACCTAATGCTGCATTGGCATTAGGTGATAACACTCTCAGACTTAATAGCTTTGATGAAAAATGTAGATATTGGTTTGAAATCTCTATGGAGTCAAGAAATCAGACATTCTCATTGCCTTTTTCCATTGGCACCATAAGTGCTAAGCCCTGCAAGCAATGCAAAGGCAAAGGAAAGGCTCCGCATTTCTACATAACTCCATTACTAACACAACGTACAGATTTTTCCTCGATCGTACTCTGATGTATGGTGGAGTGCTAACCCAGAATGGTTGTAGGTTTCCCTCACTCACACTAACTTGTAAAAGGCAATGTTTACCCAGCCTTGTTTTCTCTGCAACCTAGAGCCCCGGCTTCATTAAATACACTGCTTATGTGATGCTGGTATGAAAGGACCCAGCCAATTACTAAATATGCAAAAATTACAGCGGGATATTCAAGCTTGAAGATGGAATTCACACCACTGGGGGAAAAAAAAAGGAAGTGCTCCACTGAACTTACAAAGAATGCCTTTGCTTTTTTCTTTTATTTTCTGTTAGAGTTAAGAGAGCCAGACTAATGATATCTGTTTTGGGAGATAGCTTATTAGTGAAATGAAACCTCTTGTCATCTGGAAAGATAACCATACATGGGAATTCTGACACAAACAGATGCTATCTGCACTTCAGTATTTCAATCATCAGAATGGTGTGGAGAGGAGGCATAAGCTCTTCTTTCTCACTAATTGGTTACTGCTTTTATTTTTCTTAAAGGAGGATCAAATAAAGATATCTGTCCTATTATGAGAAAACCAAAATTAACTCTAGCAAACTTGATGCCAGCAAACATTTGCTACTGGGTCCTTAGTGCATAAGCAAGAAATATGTCACCAAATGGTTGAACCAAATATTAATAAATGTATTTTACTCTTCTGTTAAAAATGGTAAGCCATGTGAGATGAACTAGTTTTTCCCAGGTCCCAAAATACCATTCAGAAATTATCTTTTACAAGATCAGTACATGCTAATTTACTCTGACCAGTGTCTATGAAAATATGCCTAACAACTATGCAAAGTTATGCTCTGTATGCATACTCTTTAAATGTTTCAACTGAGGCCAGCTAGCAGGTTTAGTCTCCTAAGATGCTAAAATTTGGAACTAGAAATGCATTACATTATGAGAATATTAGAGGGTAAGGTGGTGTGGGGGACCGAGGAAAAATCTGTATGTTGTGTTAGTAATGGAGTTATGTAGAGATGCGGAGCCTTTCCTTTGCCTTTGCATTGTTTGCAGGCTTAGCACTTATGGTGCCAATGGAAAAAGGCAATGAGAATGTCTGATTTCTTGACTCCATAGAGATTTCAAACCAATATCTACATTTTTCATCAAATCTATTAAGTCTGAGAGTGTTATCACCTAATGCCAATTCAGCATTAGGTACCTTACCAACTTTGCATTTGAACTAAAATATCAATATCACGATAACATGTTCGCTGTAAATAGGAAGTGGCAGGCAATCTGTTTAAACTCCTGTGTTCTGACCTCAGGGTTCAGAGGGCTTTCTAGATTGACAAAGAGTGTGGTGTTAATTATGTCAGAATTTTGCTGTCTAGAAAAGAAAGGGCAACAATATCCCAAAAGACTAATCTAAAGAGGAAAAGTTGTACAGTATTATACTGCAAATTAGATTTGTAGTTTTTAGAAGCTCAGTATTTTATAAAAAGCTAGACAGCATGGATTGGCTTGTTTTTCTCAAAGGTAGCATTATTTCAGTTTTGAATGAGAATGTGTTGTTTCCAAAGCAAATTTCTAGAACCCTAGATATCCTGCAGAAGGTAGGAATCTATCATGTGGAGTGAGAGAACTCTTCCCATGAAATGTCTTGGCAACACCAAGAGATCTGTGGGAGGGTAGAACTGATGTGCCCAAGATGTATCAGTACCGCAATTTGTGATATCTGCAAACATTAGATAGTGGAGCATGAGTTTGTTCTCTAACTCAAGCACCCTGCCTAATATCACCTGGCAATGTAGGGCCCTGAGAGGGACAGTTAATGCACTCTATTGAAGAATAGATCCAGATTTTATGTGTATAGAAGTTTATGTACTCTGGGAAAACCCCTTTAAAAATGACAAGTACAGAATCAGATACAAAATTAACATTTATTTGTAATGAAGAAATGTATCAATATAATTTAAATATTTTTAGAAGCTGATACATATGATAAATATCATAAAATTCAGACAAATAATATGATATTCCTATTAATTAACTGCTTAACTAAGTCTATGCTACTTTTTTCACTTCATCTTTTGGTTGCATATTTTTTATGCTCTTGTACTGTCAATAATTTTATATTATCATTTTTCAATGGAGAGAGAGAAAGATTGTCTGTCTTTAATGTGGCAATTCTGCTTTGTTCATTTCCAGTCTTGTTTCTTCTCCACCATCCACATGGTGCCACAGGACACACTCATATTGCAGGATGACCTGTGACCCTGCACCTTCATGTCCGCAGGTGAGTTGGTACAGGTGGCATAGACATTTTCCTGGAAGTCTTTCCTGCTTTGAGACTGCCAGGATTAACTTCACTATACATGGAAGGAACAAACCATATAAATATATCTCAACTAATCCAAACTCAGTGTAATGATGTCTCCTTTCCCTTTAGCCAAATTTCAGAAAGCCTGTGACTACTTCGACCAACCAATGTAAGGTTTTAGCCAATTGCAGATATAAAATGACATGCTAAAAAGGTTTACGCAGACATATGACCCTGTGAACACTTCATTAGTTTCATTAACTTTATGCTGAATGTGTCCTGGTGTCTCCACGATTTTGTTTTTGGTGTCTTGGACTCTGATTCTGTTAGGAATATTTTTCTAATACAGAACTCCAATACCATTACTCTTTTATACTTTTCCTCTTTAATTCATTTATATATTTTCATAATTACATTACAAAACAATTACACTTTTCACTTTTATCAAAATCAATTCCTAAAAATGTTCCTATTTTCAACATAATTTTTGCTATAATAAATTGCCTAGAGAGTCAGTGTGGAACTCAGTCTCAGTTTCTATCATTTCATCCATGATAAGTTAGTAATGCAATTTGAAGCAGTTGGCTTGGGTTAGTTTCAATAGTTTTAAATGTTATGAGTTACACTTTTTTCCCTTAGATGAGAAGAAACCCAATTAATTAAAAAATTTTAAAGGGTCAATTTCACTTTCCTGCCCTCTTAATAGTGTAAAGTGTTGTCTAATATTGCTCCCCATATGCATTCAACCCTACAATTGATGACTTCTGGAACAGGACCTTACACTTGCAGGGTTAAGAAGGGACCCAGGAAGGCAGTGGGAGAAGGAGAGAGAGGCCAGATAAGATCGTGCTGCAACACGAGGCTTAAAATCATGCAATAAACCCCACCAGTAAAAGAAATATGGTTGACTTCAACCTTTTCTGAAAGACCAGTCAATTTGGTTGAGAAGGAGGGGAAGAAGAAGAAAGCAATCAGGTTGAAGGTTGTCCTGCTTTCCATACTTGCACAAGTGGAGTACTTAGTTATGTTTTCAATTGTTTAGATGTTTCGATGAATTTATTTTTAAGAGAATGTTTACTGGGATGATTCTAACAGACTCTACTTTGTGTGATGGAAACTAAGCTATCATTCAAAACTTTTGGGGCATTTTTAAAAGACTTTGTTCTTTCCACCAATTCCATAAAAGCTTAAATTTGAAGGAAGTAAGCAAAAAGTAAGTTAATCAAAACTTAAATAAAGCTCGTTAAAGAACTTGTACTGATTTAGATATCTCAAGCTTATATAGTCTTTATGTGACCTATGCAAACTTTTGTTACATTGGTTTCTGCTATCTCGTCATTCTCCATGGATATTTAGGCAATGAAGTCAAACTTAAATCAAAATTATATTTCATAAGCAAAGATAAGTTATAAAATTGTTGCATCTTTCTTTATAGTGCATCTGCCATTTATTTGCTACTAATTGTATCCAAATGTGGTCTCTTCAAAACTGGTTTTCTCAGAATGGAGATTTCTCAAACAACTACAGATAGATCCTCCATATGATCCATCAATCCCACTTCTGGGTCTATACCCAAAGGAATGGAAGTCATCATGTTGAAGGGATACCTGCACTCCCATGTTCATCACAGCCCTGTTCACAATAGCCAAGATATGGAACCAACCTAAATGTCTATTGACATGATTGGATAAGGAAAATGTGGTATATATACACCATGGAATACTACTCTGCTGTAAAAAAGAATGAAATTCTCCCATTTGTAACAGTATAGATGAGCTTGGAGAAACTTCTGTTGAGTGAAATAAGCAAAGCACAGAGGGATAAATACCACATGTACTCTCTCATAAGTGGGAGTTAAGAGATAAAGAAGAAAGGGGAAAAAAGACCACAGTGGTGCATTGGACTTGCAGAGGGAGAGAACATACCTAGGGATATGAAGTGGAGTGGGGAAAGGGGGATGGGCAAGAATGTCAGGGATAATTGAGGGGATAATTGGGTGGGGGACACAGGGTATAATCACAATTTGTGGTAATGGACATGCTGCCAGTATGGATCTGGCCATCACATCTTAGGCACAAGCAGTGACAATTTGCTTTGTACCCCATGAATATTTATAATCAATAAAAAAACCAAAACATTTAAAGAGATAAAAAATAAATAAAAATAAAAAATTAAATAAATAAAAATTAAAAATAAATAAATAAAATAAAATTGGTTTTCTGCGTTTTTGTTGAGGTTCATTTCCACAAATGCATTGTGATTAACTAAGGACAGTCAGGAAAGCTTTAAGCATTTCTGGCCAGGCAATGCTGTGGTTGTTCAAAACTATTTTCTGCATTGTAGCTATAGGTTTGTAGGTATAAAATAAATATATATAAAATAAAATATAAAAAGAAAGCAGCTTTATCAAATAAAAAAACGTTTTTGTAATTTCAATGTAATAATACACAGTAAGTGGAACTGGCTGTCATTACAGACAAAAACAAAACCAAAACAAAAAAATCTCACAGAATAAATACTCAAAAAATAAGAGGCAAACATTACCATTAATACTAGATAAAACAAGAGATAGAAGGAAAAACATAACTCTTTCTGTATGAAAGAAAAAGGAGGCTACTATTATTTGCCAGTTACTGCTATTTCTTCATTTGTGTCATTTAAAATAGCACAGCCCAGGCTGTGTTCTCAACAGTGATTTAGGTATGCCTAGGGATAATGTTGAGCCAGCTGCCACAAATTCACTACTTACAGGTCTTCTAGAAAAAAAATATATATATCACTTTGTCAGTTATCAGAGAGGTGAAATGATTCTGAGGGTACTAAGGGAGCTGTCGCTGGGATTTTTCCTGGGATCTTAGGTGATGCAAGTAAAATCAACCAAAAGAAGCATGTACACTGATATCCTTGTGGCACACTGGCAGACACGACAGTATTGCTTTGGTGTTCCTAAAACTCTGGGGTTATGTGTGTAGACAGTCATCATAGATATATGATTTTTATTTCAGGATAGTAAAGACTGTGTTACCATATATTTGTTATTAACGAGGACTCTGGGTCCAATATGGTTAAGAATCGCTAAGATATAATATGAAATAATATATAGCAATAGATGAGTGATAGGTTCAGTAGAAGTTCAATAAAGACCCAAACATGCCATTTGGGGAAATAAGGTTTCCCACATCAGGAAGACTGTGTTTTACTCCATGTTATATTAACATGATAGAATGTCATGGCATCAATAAATGTTATACCTGGAAGAACTAGAAATGTGTTTATAACATGATATCATATGAACATAATAAAATGTAATACAGTAGGTACCTATAATTGTACCTATGTAAAAAATAAGTGTCCAGGCAGAAGGTAAAAGGTAAAACCATAAAAACTTCTGGATTGAGATGGTTTGGAATATGAATAATTGGAGTATTTATTATTTTTCAATATTACGTTTTCTTTTAAATGAAAAAATTGAGAAATGTTAAGGCAGTTTTTTTTTTCTTTTTGTAGAAAGGAGAGATGAATGAAGGCCGGTCGAAAAAATACAATTAAATTTCCATAGAGACAATGATCAGATAAGAATTTGCCCTGAAGATGAATAAAAATCATAAAAATCAAATAAGCAAGATAACTGGAAGGGTTAGAGGGAAAAGGAAAAGTATTCTAATAGTGGAAATAGCTTGAGTCAGGTGTTGGGGTCACCAAGCTTGAGCAGAGGACTGTTCCCAGTTTCCACAGGGAAATAAAGGCAGCTTATCAAGGGCTTGAGTTATCTTCCCAGTGAGAAATGAAGTTGATAATGAGGTCATCACTATACGCCTGGGCAGGTAGTGTCACAGGGTGACAGCACTGTTTCAAGGGGACATCATAGACCACACACTTTCTTTAAGAAATTTCATTATCATGGCATACATATTTCTGAACCCAACAACAAAACCCATAATTTGTTATTGAAATTGGAACATTTCAAATGACAAACTATTTCCTGTACATATTCTTATTTTTATTTGAATAATTATTGCTAAGTAATTATGAAAAATTTTAAGTTACAAAGATTTAATTTTAAATAATGCTGAGGTGATAGATATACTAATTATTCTGACTAGATCAGAATACAATATATGCATGTATTGAAACAACAAACTGTACCCCATAAACACTTACAATGAAAAAAAATTTTTTAGTTTAAAAAACTGTACATCACTTGATCAATCAAGAATGAATGATCTACAACTAAGCACAAAAATATGAATTAATCTCAAAATCATTGTGTCGAGCAAAAGAAGCCAGTTATAAAAGAAGTTAATACTGTATGATTACACATATAAATTGCAAAAACAGTCAAAACTAATTTATGGTCTTAAAATCAGGAGAGTGTTTGGTACCAGGAGGCAAGATAATTAGAGATAGAAGGGAGTATAAAGGTGACCTTCAGGGAACCTGGTAACATTCTATTTGATCCTCTGCGTGCTGCTTATATGGGTGTGAGCAACGTATGCAAATCTGCATATATATGACATGAATTCTATTTTGTATGTATATTATACACTTCAATCACTTTTAAGATGTCCATTCTATTTGATCCTCTGCGTGCTGCTTATATGGGTGTGAGCAACGTATGCAAATCTGCATATGTATGACATGAATTCTATTTTGTATGTATATTATACACTTCAATCACTTTTAAGATGTCCTTCATAGTACATTTGAGATTACAAAGCCACTTCTGACATGGATGTAAATACTTCCACCATATTTATTAAGTATTATCAAACCTAATGATTGGTTTGAAACTTGAAGAATGGTGCATAATTTTCCATGTTGCATGGCTTTCTGTGTGCTAACCTTTTTAAGTGTGCTAATCTTAAAACTGCAGCTGCTTTCTGAAAATGTGTGGCTAAAAAACCCCACAGAAGTTGTTTGAACAATGAATGTAAAGAAAAAGGAATTTTCCTTCTCATTTTTCTCACTTTTGTCCCATAAGGAGATGGAAAATAGGTGAATGACAAGATATCCTGTCTAAAAAATTGTAAATGTGCAGCTTAAGAGCAAGAGTTGGAGAAAGTAAGAAGAATATATAGAGAGGCAAGAACTACAGCAGCAACTGAAGCCCAGATATCAAATATTCTCCAGGGAGGTTTTTACTTTTTTCTTCTTTCTTTTCCTCTCTTCCCCTTCTTCCTTCACTTTCCCTAGAGATAAAGCTGAAATATTTTGGTCTCCTGTTCTCCATGATAAAAAGAAATTTTCATCCAATTTTTTCATCATTTCAAAGGTTATAATAATTACTGTAAATATATTTAGGCATTAAGTTGAAGGCTGTGTAATATTAAATCTATTTGTTCAAGTGAAACCCATATGGCAAAAATTCCCTCTGTGGGAATAGCTCAATATTCAAAGTATAAAAAGAAGAAAGTGCAAAGATTTCATAGAAAGCTTGAAGATTTTCTAAATTCATCCAAAAGTCATGAACCAAATTAATCTTTAATTAAAAACTAGAAATTCTCTTGATGTTAAGTGTTAGGATATTGCTTTAGGGAATACTTTGCAATATTAATTTTTACAATATTAGTCTCACAGTAATGCTGGTGATATAGATTTACATTTCACCTAAAATATTTGCTTTTGTTGAGAATTATGGTCTGTTTGACTGACATCACAGAAAAAAAGTGAATCCTCTAAAAGTCTCATTGGTGGAGACTTACCATGATATTGAATCTGAAAGATAATGTCCTCTTCTATGTGGGCTTCATAAATTATTGAATATTCTTTGGAGAAGATGAGGATGTTCATACAGTGGGATCCTTACTGCCAGTAGTGATCATTGTTCTTGTCTCTCATTCATTCTGTACTGAGAAGCTTCAAAGAACACGGGATCATTATCAGACTGCAAGTTCCTTGAGGACAGCACATACTTGCATATTTGTATCCTTGATGCCTGCTACACCCTGACACTAATGATGACGGAGATCAAAATAAAGCAGGTTTTCCAAAACTCACAGCCGTGGAATAAGCCTCTTGCCCTTGGTGTTGACATCTTACTCATAAGATAAACAATGTATATACTAGAACTGCTGATCTATTGATTAATTTGTAACCCACTAATTCTGAGTAAGCCATTTAGATATTGCTAAGAAGAGCTGAAGCATGAAGTATTTCACCTCAAGTTATACCTAGATGCTTTCAGCCATTATAATGTAATTTGTAACCAGTAGGGATAAATTCTGTATTTTACCCACCAATGAAAATGGGACAACTCTGGGATGAGGAGTCCCCCTTCCTATTTGAACTTTCCTACAAAATCGTTTCAGGGTGAAACAAACTTTGGAACACTTTCCAGCTGTGTTGGTTTCTGTTTTCTGCGCCAATCCTGATGTTTGGTTCCCAATAAACTTCCCTAAAAAGTTTTTGCCTCAACAGCCTTAATTTCAGTCAACACTAAGTGGTGCTCTACATAATTTTAGTGGTGCTCTACATAATTTTAGTGAATATTAGTAATATTTCTTTTTCTTTTTTAATTTTTTAATTTTATTAATATTATTTTCTTTTTAACATTCTAAGATGTTGCTGCAGAGCAGTTGGGAGGGAGGGGGAGAGGGGAAGGGAAGAAAATGTGATGGAAGAAGGAGGAAGGAGGAGGGGTGGGATCGAGGCCTGTGGCACCCCCCTCATTCTCACGGGGGACACTGGGGGGCTTCCAGTGGTGGCTTGGTCATTGCCAGGCTGGGTACAGATGTTAAGGGGTTGTGAAAAATGCCGGATCGAGGCCTGTGGCACCCCCCTCATTCTCACGGGGGACACTGGGGGGCTTCCAGTGGTGACTTGGTCATTGCCAGGCTGGGTACAGATGTTAAGGGGTTGTGAAAAATGCTCTCACCCCTCACTACCCCAGCTCAGGAACCCAGGACCCTTCTTGCTGTGGCTTGGTGGTTGTCACTGCACTGATTGTGTGTGTTGAGGTGGAGGGGCCAAGGTCCTTGGTCCCCCACCACTCCAGCTCAGGAGAGCTTCGGGTACTCCTGTGGTGGCCTAGTGTCATCACTGGGCTGATTGCACATATTGGGGGTGCTGACTGAGGCCCAAGGCCCCTCACCATCCTGGCTCAGGAGAGCCTAGAGTGCTTCCTGTGGAGCCTCAGTCGTCATTGCTGGGCTGGCTGCAGGTATGTTTGGGGTGTGGCCAAGGCCCTCAGCCTCCCACCACCCTGGCTCAGGAGAGCCTTGGGCGCTTCTTGCAGTGACTCAGTGGTCATTGCTGAGTTGGTTGTTCATGTTGTGGGGGGCATGACCAAGGCCCTCGGCCCCCCACACTGCTTCAGCTCAGGAGAGTAAAAGGTGTTTCCTGACATGGCTTGTGGTCACTGTTGGGCTAGTTCCTTATGTTGGGGGGGTTTGACCAAGACCCTTGGTGCCCCACTGCCCTGGCTCAGGAGAGCCCAGGGCACTTCCTATGGCAGCTTGGTAATTGTCACTGTGCTGGTTGCTCATGTTGGGGGGCTGACCGAGACCATTATCCTCCCACTGCCCTGGCTTGGAGAGCCCAGGGTGCTTCCTGAGGTGGCTCAGTGGTCGTCACTGGGGTGGTTGTGCTTGTCGGGCATGTGTAGCTGAGGCCCTCACCTTGGGTGTTGGGGATTTGGAGGGAATGGCTGAGGCCCCCAGCCCTCCCCACTTTCTGGTTTGGTAGCCCAGGGGACTTCCATCCCTTCCAGGTGTTATAGGTGTTCTTTGGTGAAATGAGACCTTTACTAGTTAATATCAAACTTTGTCGGTGGTTGTGGGTACTCTGTTTTTTCTTTCAGTTCTGTGTTGGATGATTTGCTGTTCCCACTACTCAAACGCTGTGCTGGAACTAATTTGTTGTTCTTTGCTTACTTCTAAAATGGGGGAACTTCCTGTGGGGACCAGCACTTGAGCTCTGTGGTTGAGCAAAATTGCTGCTTTGCTGCTGATTCCCTGGGGAAGGCTTTTTGTGCAGCTCAGGTTTTAATGGTGGACTTATAGGTACTTCCAGTTCTAGTGAAATCCAGCGCACCTGGGTTGTACAGAAACAGTGGTCTGGGCCTGAGTCTTTTCATCAAACTGTACCCCATGGAATTGTATATTCCTGACCAGTCTCCTCTGAGGGGCCCTATTCTGATTGGGAGGCAGATCAGCTGTCCTTGCTGTGCCCCAGTGTTCCCCCGGTGGGCCTGTCTCCCCCACCACCCATGCTCCAAACATAGCTGGTATTTTTCTGTCTATCCTCCCTCTTTTGATGATGTCATCTAGACTCATGGCTTTAAATGCCATTTACAAGCTCATGATTCTCAAATATATATCTCCAAATTAACATCTTCCCTGAAGTCCAAATTTATCTTGCTATGTATTTGATATCTCTATTAAATGTCTAAAAGACATCTTAAGGTGAGCATGTCCAAAACTGAGCTGCTGTCACCAATCCCACACACCTATTTTAACAGCAGTTGTTTCTAAATGGTGAAATTTTTGATTAAGTCTTTAGTGTCCTGCTATATTTTCCCAATTGTTATAACAGGTTGTGTGATTTTTTTTTTCTCCTTTTTGTCTTTTTTCGTGACCGGCAACGGATCACAACCCTCAGTGTCGTGCCCGTACCGGACCGGGACCGGCAATGGGATTGCAACCCTCGGTGTTGCGCCCGCACCTCGCTCAGCCAGTGAGTGGCCGGTCTGTATGTGGGATCCGAACCCTCGACGGGAGCGCCGCCGCGCTCTCAAACGGCGCACTATAGCAGTGCGCCACCGGGCCAGCCCACAGGTTGTGTGATTTTGAAAAAAAGACACACGCACACCTACACACATAAGAATATAGGTGTGTGTGTGTGTGTGTGTGTGTTTGTGTGTGTGTATATATATATATGAAAGAAGACTTTCATCAAAAAGATAATAATGTATAATTTACATTGAAAGATAAATCCTTGTACACATAAAAGAAGAATTTCATATAAAACTCAATTTTTAATGTTTAAATTATTTCCTTTTTTTATTTATTTTGAAAACTGGACAGGATTTTGGATTATTGGAGGAAAAGAGAAAGAAAGAGAATAGAGGAAAGTATAAAAGCAGGGATAAATTATGGTATAGTAAGAAGCTCTAGAGGGAAAAAGGAAGATTAACAGAGACAAAAAGAAAAATGGGTAACCACAAGTTTTATTTATTTGCCTAACACTTCCTCATTCCCTGCTCACCAGACTATTCATACATCCTTCAATGTTCCTTCTATATCAACAAAGGCCTTGCTTTAATTCCTGCTTGAAATTCACTCTAAGAAAATGTCTATCTCTAAATCCCCCCCCCCCCATCAGCTTATCATGTATCTGGGAGGAAAAAATGAATAGTTCTAACATAGATTAAATTTTGAAAGCGAACGCTAAAATACTAAGGATGTTTTTCAATGAGTGTATTTTGTAAACTGTGAAATAATCTCATGAATTTAAAGTGGGACTACATTTGGTAAAATCCTATCTATCTGCCTTGGTCATTATCAAGATTTAGAGAACCCCAGATTTCTGTTCTAAGACTTTTTTTCTTTATTTTGTTAGATAGTTTTGGCTATTCATAAAGTGAAACCAATCACGGTATTGAATTTTCTTTTGTCTTTCTAAAGTAATATATTCTGCCACAATTTTCGAGTACATTATTTTAAATAAGGAAATTAAAAGAGCATTTATTGAGCACCTACCATATACCAGAAAGTGCTCGTGATATTTTCACATTTCTTATTATCTTCACATCCCTGCTGAGAGAACTGAGGCTGAGAGAGCTTCAGGAAACTCGTCAAGGCCAAACAGGTGCCTGTCATCTGCCTTCATATCTAGTGCTTTTTACATTATAGAATGCTCAGCAAACTTTTCTAATGTTCTTACTAGACAAAAATATACAGCCTTGAATTTATAGACTAACAGGGCAATCAATTTCAGTAATGAAAGAAATAGAATTCCCCTACATTATTAAACATGTATTGGAACTAGTTTCTATCAAGAAGGCAATAGTTCTCCCTTTCCATATTATAGATGAGGAAACTAAGATTTTGGAAAGTTAGGCAATATGGCCAAGATACAGAGCTGAGTCTAAAAGGCAGCTTCCAGCCCAGCTTTTAATGACCTAAATTTTCAATAAAGTAAAGAAAACTGCAAAATCTTGAGTTAAAATAACGCAAACTACAATTCAGATATTGCTATGAGACCTTAAATTTAGCAACTTGGTAAAGCCTTGTCTTATTTATGTAAAAGCAGCAAAGCTCATCAAAACAGTTAATGAGGACATGGGACAGGCATACAGAAGGGCATAGCCTGAGAAGCTTCTAGTACCCTCCCTTCTCAATGACAAGTACATAGAGAGCAGTGAGGGGCCTGGGGCTCCTGACTTTAGAAATGTTCCTCATCCTTCATCAGCACAGATGTAATCAATTAAAGTAATAATCCTGCTGGTGAATCCATTCTCCTCTCAGCATTCTTCTTCTTCACCCCCACATAGAGAGCAGTGAGGGGCCTGGGGCTCCTGACTTTAGAAATGTTCCTCATCCTTCATCAACACAGATGTAATCAATTAAAGTAATAATCCTGCTGGTGAATCCATTCTCCTCTCAGCATTCTTCTTCTTCACCCCCTAATTCTTAAGAAAATCAGGTCAATTTTTAGTATAAGATCAATTTAGAAGGAACTAAGCAGATTTTGTTTTCTTACATTGTGTTAATTTGCCCTGCTTTACTTAGCCTAACTGAATTAACTTCCTATTGCTACTGCAACAAATTATCACAAATTGAGTGGCTTAAAACGATGGAAACTTATCTTACAGTCTAGAGGCGAGTTTTAAAGTCAAGGTGTCTTCAGGGCTGCATTCCTTCTGGAGACTCTAGGGGAGAATCGGTTTCCTTGCTTTTCCAGCTCTCAGAGGCCAGCCGCATTCCTTGGCCCATCGTCCTCTTCCTCCCCCACATCACTCCACTCTCTGCCTCCATTGTTGCATCTCCTTCTCTGCTCCTCCTGCCTCCCTCCTATGAGGACCCTTGTGATTTCATTAGGTCCACCCAGATAATCCAGGATTATCTCTCCATCTCAAAATCTTTAATCTAACTTCCTCTTCAAAGTCCCTTTGCCTTGTAAAATAATATATTCATGGGTTTCAGGGATTAGAATGTGAACATTTTGGGGGGACCATTTTTTCGTCTACCACACTATGCAGATAACATAAGAAAGAAAAATCTCCTAATTTCATAAGTATAGTTGAATTGGATATCTTGTTTTTGATAGCAATATCTAAAATATATCCATTGTTTATTAACAACTGTTTTAAGATAGAATGTCTTAATTATGCTAATAGTTACGCTACCCTTCAGTTTATATCAATTCGACAATTATTGAATCCATTCAACTGTCCTCCAGGAGTCAGACAGGTAAACAGAAGCTTCCTACATGGTGTGATATAAGATGAGGGGGCACAGATTTTAGAATGTGTGGATGCTTGTTAACAACATATGCTTCAGAGATGATGTTCATGGAGCAGGTGTATCAGAATCCTCATTTGTGGATTTGCCAGTGATCAGCACCCCGTACCACTATTACACCTTAGTGAAAGCAGACCCATAGTTAACAAGCTGCATTTGCATATATTTATGTATTATTCCCATTATTGCATTTTTCCGGATGAATGACTTAGTGGGTTGAAAATTATCACTTAAGAAATTGTTAATTTATTTGGTTTATTTCAGACAAGAGAAAAAAAAACCAGAATAATTTCTCATATTACCTTGTGAGTGAGCATAACTAACATTTGTACCACAAACTACACATTTTTATGAAACCCACACTATGTAAAATTTAAGTAAAAGATTGAAGATTCTTCCCTGTAAAGCTGCTTTTCAGAATACTACATCTGGAACTTGAGAGGAAGTGATGAAGAGGGCTGGAAAATGGCAGAGCTGTACATGTTACTAGAGGAGATCTTGTCTGGCAAGAGGGCACTGATAGTTACCAGAACCTGACCTGGGTGGCAGACTACTGTGAGAACAACTGCATACAGGCTACAGTCAAGAGAAAATCTTTAAAAGAGACCAAAGTCTGCACCACCCAATCTCTAGCCAGTGTTGCTTATCAAATAAATGCATTGACCAACAATGTACTCCAACTGCTGGACATCCAAGCCTCTCAGCTTCGGAGAATGGAGTCTTCCATCAATCATATCTCATAGACTGTGGATATTCATAAAGAGAAAATGGATAGAAGGGAGATTGATACTTTGACAAGAAAGAATACCTTAAGAACTCACAAAATAATAGCACCTACAAATATGGAGCACCCTGGAAGGTATATTCAGTAACCTATCTACTACACAGTTCTGGATGATGTGGACCATGGTGTCAAGCATGGAAATAACTAGCCTGCAAGAACTGGCACACTGTAGAGAACAAATCCTCCTACTTAAAAACCACCAAGGCCTCCCATGTCAGGCCAGAGGACACTGTGATAGAATATACCTTACAGAACCCTGGAACCTGTTAAAGCCCCAGTGGTTCCTAATGACTACGTGATGAGTCCTGCTTGGCTTGGAAGTCAGCACAGTCCAGGCAGGACAGCTTCTTTAAATCAGAGACCAAGAACACAGCTAAGAAGTCGAGAAAACAGCGGAAGCAGTGGTACTGGTATTCCCATTGCTGTGCCTACACCTTCACCACCCACTATTGGACCAGCAGCCCTGGGGTTAGCTTCTGGTTCCTAATATGGCACAATGACCAGGCAGGTTTCTTGATACAACTCTATCACTTCTTTGACATCTTCTGGTGGATACAGATTAACTCCCTCTGTGACTGCTCAATTTTCCACTCAGCCTCATGTTAATGGAGGTCTGCTTTATTCTCAAAACTCAATTGCTTATAGTCCAACTCCACCACCACCACCTCCACTAGAGGACGTTCCCATGTTTGATGACTCTCCACCTACACCTTCTCCAGAGGATTATGAAGATGGAAAGGCTGCAGTAGCTCAGTTTAGTGATCCACATGCAGATGGGGAGCCTGCTCGGGTCCCCAAAAATTATACTGAGAAAGTTGTGGCAATATATAATTACACAAAAGACAGGATGATGAGCTGTCATTTATGGAGGGTGCAATCATCTATGTTATAAAGAATGATGATAGCTGATATGAAGCAGTCTGCCACTGAGTGATTGGTCCATTCTCTGGGAACTGTGTTGAATCAATCGTGCATTGTACTGATTTAACGTTTTTGCTTTTAAAGTACATTCTTTTCATTACTCAGTCATACTGTGGGACTATTCTGGTTAACAGAATTGTCTTGATATGTTTTAAAATGTGCCCATATTTTCAGGACATGTTTCATAGATAAATTAGATGTCTATCTGCAAGCATAAATCTTTGAGGCAGTTTGTGTATTGTTATACAGCAATTTATACAAGAGGCTGTCTCTAAGTGATTATGCTCATATATATATACTTATACATTGTTAACATGGCAACCAACCTAAATGTTCTGGGAAGATAGGGTATAATATTTAGTGACCATGATTCAGATTGTACCATTACATGTTTCAGTGCACCATGGTTGCTAATGCCATGTCAGGCTAATATCAAAATCAGAAAACTTAAATGCTGGTGCTGGTCATACTTTTTGTTTTGATTCTCTCATTAAAAAAAAAAACTGTTTGTCTAAACCATGCATAAAAATTTATACTTAAAAATTCCAGATATTCACCTGGAGCTCTCATATTTAGTTCTGTTGAATTGAGTCTCCAAAGTCTGCGTGTGATATAAAACAAACAAAAAGAGAGTTACCTGTAATGTTATAATTAGTACCTAAGTTTATTAATGAGTAAAATTTATAAATTTTTTCTGTTCATAAATACATAAGCGAACCAAAGGTTTTTGTCTTTTCCTTCACTGGTTTACTTCATAAAAATAAAAAAAAAAAAAAGATACTGACTTATTATCCAAAAAAAAAAAAAAAAAAAAAAAAACATCCAAAACTACATCTGAAGAATCAAACAATTTAGTTAATTTTATTCTAATTACTTAATAATGCAATAGTTCAACTCCTGCATTAGATAGAACAAAGGTTTTTGTTTTTTTAAAAATCGATAAGTATCTAGAAACTTTACTAAAGCAGTTCAGTCTCAGGGCAAAACCACAAAGAATTTATTGGACAGATCAAATCTGAGCAAACCACCTAAGTCAGCATAACACAATATTGACTTTAAATTTGTTGGAAATTTATGTTCTAATTGCAGATAAGTATGGATTTTTAAGAAGTCAAAGTTATATTATTGCTTAAAGATATGAAAAGATCTCTACCCAATATTGCTCTAGCTTATGTTTATAAATGAAAACTACATGAAGAGATCATTTTTTATCAATCAAATTGAGAAAATGATAAAATTTTGATTACGTACTCTGTTGAAGAGACTGTAGAAAAATAGCCTCTCTCATATTATCCTATGGAGGAAAATTTAGCAACCTAGAAAAATTACATATTTATATCACATTTGACAGCAATCTCACACCTCAGATTTTATCCCACAAATACATAGGAAAAAACAAAACAAAACCCCCCAAAACAATGATACATGCACAATGTTTTCTTGCAATAGTACTTGAAATAGCAAAAGACTGAAAACAATCCAAATGTCCATTCACAGTTGACTGATTGAATGAACTATGGTACGTACACACTATGGAGTGGTATGCAGTTGTAAAAAAAGTTAAGGGATGTATTTATACTGTTGTAAAATAATCTCAAGGATATATTGTTTAAAAACAAAAAGGAAGAAAGAGAAATTATTTATAATATATGACCATTTATGTAATAAAGGGGAGAGATAAATTTTGTATTTTTATATGATAAAAATAGAAGGATAAACTCGAAGATATTTTAAAAATGGTAACTTTAAGAAGAGGGAGAGGAGAGGGGGGAGGGTGTAGGGCCAGACTTCTCTGAATATACCATATATTGTAGATTTTAATTTGGAGCTGTATTTGTTTCTTGGGGCTGCTATAACTAATTAGTGCCTTAAAACAACAGCAATTTATTGTCTCACAGTTCTAGAGGCCAAAAGTCCAAAATCAAGGGGTTGCCAGGGCCATCCTCTCTTTGAAAGAATCCTTTCCTGCCTCTTCTAGCTTCTGGTGTTTGCCAACAATCTCTGCCTCCATTGTCACACGGCCATCATCTCCCTGTGTCTATCTCTTCTTCTAAGGACAGCAGTCATGTTGGATTAAGGTTCCACCCTACTGCAGCATGACCTCATCTTTAATTACATCCACAGCAACCCCGTTTCCAAATAAGGTCACATTCTGAGGCTCTGGGAGCTGGGACTTTGTAATATCTTTTGGGAGGACATAATTCAATCTATAAATGAATCTATGTCAACATTTTACATACTTATTAAGCAAAATTAAGCTGAAATGCAAAAAGTAATACCAGTAATACCATTCACCAAAATCTCAAAGCAAAATGAAACAAATTAACGTATCGACACGCAGAGTTGCTAGTTTAATCATACAGAGAGGAATCCTTCTAAAAGGCACTCCTTGGATTATCTGGGTTTAGAGTGACATAGCCTAGAAATCTTTATTTTTAGTTAGGAAGAAGCAAATGTATAATTACTCTAATGTCATTAGAAACCTAGATTTTCATCATCAGTGGGTACAAATATAAAGTCAAAGAAGTTAACAAAAACCTTGTAATCCTAAATTTGAACTGAAAGTATCAATATGATTTCATGATATATTTTTTCTTCAAAAATTAACATATCCAAGTTCTATCCACTAAAAAGTGGAGGAAACCATATTCAAAGAAGTAGCTATGAGCACCCCATGAACTGCTCATTTAAAAATAATTGAATCTGAATCTCATAAATTCTTTATCATTTAATTGCCAGGTTATAGGACATAGATATGGCAGAAAAGATGTTAAGTGACACCACAGAATTCAAAAAGCAAAATTAAAATGAGATTTCAGGAAATATTACTTAATGTCTTCAACAAATAAATTAAAAGAAAAAAAAAAAAAAGCCAGGGGAGTAGCCTATTGAATAAACCATACTTAAGAGGTAATTCAAACAAATGCAATGTGTGAACCTTATTCAAACAGATGAACTATATAGAGCATCCACAAAACTATCAGGAAATTTCAAATAGGGACTAGACATTAATGATATTAAGAGATTATTGTTAAATTTTGGATATAATAACAGCATTGTACCTTATGTTTACATATATATGTATACTTGTGTGTATATATATGTATACACACATATACACACACATATATTTTGGTATATATGTATCCAATATATTCATATATATTTACATATTTATAAATATTATAAATGTCCCAGTGGAGTTTAGGTGGCCATGAGTTGAAAATTTTTGAAGTTGGGCAATGGAGACATTGGAAGATCATTACACTTTTCTCTTTAACTTTGTACATGTTTGACATTTTCACCAATAGCATCTTTTCAAAGTGTGGGCCTGGTTTCTCTTCCCTTCCTCTTTGTACACAAGATGGAGAAGTAAAATTAAATTCCAAATAAGCTCTACCATTTTAGATCAGCAATGATAATGGACAATCCATAGTCAAGACAACACAGGCTGATACCAAAAGGCCTACTATCAGAAACATGGATCCCAGGAACCATCCCCTTGACCAAGATGTCTATCATTAAGGTTAATCCTTAATTTAGCATGACAAAGCAGCCTCCTTTTTGATCTAGCTAGAGGTTATATATATTTATTTATTTTATTTAATCTCTTTCTCTTTTGTTTTTTACATATTTTGAATTAGAATGTCCTTAGATAATGCATGCCACAGGCCCCATCACTCACTATGTTTTTATACCCAACACTTTTACACATTCCTATTAAATTTCTGAGCTCAGAGGGCATGTGCTAACCTCCTCCACTATGATGCTCCTATAGTCAAGTCATTGCCTGCAGAAAAGGATAGTCTAAGGGTAATTTTATCTTGCTCCCCTCTCTCATTCATTCACAATTCACTTACCTTATTCATCCGTCACACTTTTATTCTGCTTTATATCAGGCACATTCTACTAATTATTTCAGAAGATACACATGTGAGACATAATATTTATATCAAGGAGTTACAACTATTAGAAAAGACAAAAAGGTGAACAGTTATGTACACCTGCAGAATAAAAACTGCTATAAGAGAGGGATAATTATTAGATGAGAAGAGGAACACTCTGTGGGAATTTGTGCCTGCTGCACAAAAGGTCACTAAATTACTGTAGCTAAGGGAACAGACATCCGTGAGACAGCATTGAGCATCTATCCTCCCCCACTGCAACAGTGGTGTCTGGGGACTCTCTCCTTTTTAAGGTCCAACCTGCAATTACATGGTCTAGTTATGTTGTTTAAAACAAATGCTTGAAAGGGGGTTGGGAGCAATGAGTAACAGGAATGGAAATTTAAGAAGTACAAGCTTAACTATCTAAAAGTACTCAAGTATGTTCCTTGCCCTTAATTTTCAGGTTCTGATATGAGTCACTTTTCAGGCTGAACTATTTGGAAACATGATGCTGGAAGGCTGCACCAAATCTGAAATATGAATTTATATTCATTCAGCTTTCAACCAACCTGAAGTACCACTTCAATACTCTTGCAATGGTGTGGAGGGTGTGTGTATGGGTTATGGAATGAGATTTGTGATCATAAATAATTTGGTTTCTTTAATGCCATAAGATTTGTGATCTTTTAAGCAATTAGTTTTTGCCATCCAACCAACATTAAGGAGAAAAATGGTTTACAATGGTTCTGCTTGACCATGGTCACACTGCTTAGCAAGTCCTTATTCCATCTTCCCGCAAAGAGAGATTAAGTTCAAATAATGATCTACCCAGTATGTTTATTCTTCTGTATGCTGTGATCTTCATCAAACATCAGTTATGTGCACTGCCCGTGAGAAAAGTTGTTAACCTTTGTCCTAGTGAAGGACAATTTTAGCATTTCTAATAATAAGCTCATAGGCTTTGCATTATTATATTTTTCTCTTACCATATGTCTTTTTCTTTATAATTATGTTCATTTTAATCAGTATACTATACCTAATTGCTATGTAATTCTTTGCTCGAAAAATATTTGGGGATTCCTCTGTTCTATACTTGCTTTTTAAGCCTGACCTTTGGAAAACATATATTAACATATTATTCAGTCAGTTAACAGATACTTGCCAAGCCCCACCATGTGCCAGGCATGTAGCTTAAGCCAATTGGTATCATTAGATTTATCTTCTTCTGACTCAATTTCACTTGGAAGTCCACTTAATATAATTTACAAAAGAAAGCCTACTAAAAAATAATACTAAGCGTATGACCGGATGATTAATAGGATTGATGCTTTTTAGAGCAAGTCTACAGGTTAGTTTCTTAGAAGCCACTATATGTACTACTAAAATGGAACCAAGATTCATAAGACACTAGCTATGTCCAGGAAAACTTTGGAGGATTAGCACAGAATACAAAAGAAACTAGAAAATTCTTCTAGGGTAAGTGGAGATTAACAATCAGTGTTTTTATAATGATATTGGCACGGTTGTCTTAGAGGAACAGCAGTACACTCTAATGAATCTTGCTCCCTCTTTCCTTTCTGCAAAGTAGCTGGTAGCTGGGTTAATCTAATAATGACATTCAACTGCAGACACCAATTTCAATTCTTTCATATTTTAGTATTAGATAGATATATATAAAGCAAGCCTCTCTAAATATTATATATGGATTTCAATAGCTGGGTTAATCTAATAATGACATTCAACTGCAGACACCAATTTCAATTCTTTCATATTTGAGTATTAGATAGATATATATAAAGCAAGCCTCTCTAAATATTATATATGGATTTCAAGAAAGGAAATAGAAATGAAGACGACAGGTTACCATTTACTTAGATATAGGGAAGAAAAACCAAACACATAAGTAAGAAAGCAAGAAATTTGTCATCCAGAAATATGGGAAAAATAAACACTAACTATTCCAAGATCACTATTATAGAGAACATTTAAAAATACATTTGATACATATTAGTTGGGAATTTTGGCAGTAATTTGCATCATGACCTTAGGTGACTCAAGTAACCTCTCTAGTTTCTCCACAAAATGAGGGAGTAAAACTAAATGATTTGAAAAGCATTTTAAAAGCTTAACACTCAACTATTGTACCTTACAACAAGGAGAAGGAAAAGGAAAATTCAGAAATAAACATTCCAAATGGCTTTATGAATCTCTTTTTAATAGGAAATACAGTTTTTTTAAAAAATTATTTTTAGACTTGCTGATTTTTTAAAAAAATTACTTCTAACTTTAACAGGCAGAAATTTACTGGCCACTCTGGGATAGATTATATTAACAAAGAACTCTTATTCCTTAGAAAAAATTACTTTAAATGCCTTTTATACTCTTAATACTTATCATGACAATTAAACTATCTACTCTTAAATATCAAGAAAATCAATCAGTAGTCACAATGAAAGTTTTACTCATGGACAATATTTCCCTCCCAAGTTCCAGCATAATAAATATTTCATTTGTAAAATGATTCACAAATAGCATCTTAATCTTGTTTTTAAAATTTTTTTCTACCAGGGAGGAAGGTACCTTATCTATCTCAGCTGAAATTAAATGACCATAGTTAGTATTTCTTAACATAATAAATCAAAAAAGAAGTTAGAATGTTCTACTTTGTAATATTAATATTCATAAAGACAGTGGCTTTGCTATAAGGAATACTAAGAAGATGGGAATGGGAAATATTCTGATAGCTTTTTCTTTCAATAGCATCTGAGCCCCTGGTCACCATGGTCTTCTCAGACCCACTTGCTGCATTTATCCATTTACTGTTGGAATTAAACAGGGGAGTACCAAGAGGTGACTGAGAGGATCACCTGGATGCCAAATATATTTGTTGCTGCCCCATTATTTAATAACATCCCTGCTTCCTCCTGAGAGGGTGAGGACTATGCTTCCTGCCTGCTGGTTCATGGACACAAGGATCCTGAAGTTCAATGAGATGCCTGTAAACCCAGGTATAAGTGTCCATCCTGTGCAAACCTTGGAGCCCAGGGCTGTGGGGACAGTAAGCACAAACTCTCCAAGTGGGTCTTTGGAAGTGGCGGTAAGTAGGTGTATCAGTCCACTTCTGTTGCTTATAAGAGATTAGAGGAAACCGGATAATTTACAAAAAAAAAAATGATATTTATTTCTTACAGTTTTGGAAGCTGGTAAGTTCAATGTCCAGGGAACACATCTAGTGAGGGCCTTCTTCCACAGTGACTCAGGATGGTGTCACACGATGAGAATAGGCTGAGCAAGAGAGCTAACCTGCTCACTCAGTCTCCTTATAAAGCCATCAGAACCACACCCATAGCCACCCTTTAAACTATCTACTCATTATTCCATGAATGGATCTATCAATTCACTAGGGCAAGGTACTCACAATCTAATCACCTCTTAAAGACCCCACCTTTCAATTACCATTATAGGATTATCTGCCCTCTTAACACCTTTACAATGGGGATTAAGTTTCTTTTTTTTTTTTTTCCTTTTTGTCTTTTTTCGTGTCCAGCAACGGATCGCAACCCTCAGTGTCGCGCCCGTACTGGATCGGGACCGGCAACGGGATGGCAACCCTCGGTGTTGCTCCCACACCTCGCTCAGCCAGTGAGCGGGAACCGGTCTGTATGTGGGATCCG
>NW_007738518.1:6518-11897 GCF_000696425.1 Galeopterus variegatus | reverse complement strand
CACCCAGGATAATCTCCCCTTTGATTAATTAAAAATCAGCTAATTTAGGACCTTAATCAAACCTGCAAAGTCATTTCACCATTTTCATATAACATAACCAAATCAAGAGAGTGACTACCCTATCAGTTCATACCCAAGGGGAAGAAATTATACAGAGCATGTAACTCGTGGGATGGGAATCTTGGAGCCATTTTAGAAATCTTTCTGCCACACTTATCGCATTCATTTATTTATCATCCTAATCACCAATATACGACATACATCCTAATCAGGGCTGTGAAACTAACTACTGATTATTTTGATTTCCTTTGGGTCATATTTGCGCAGTTGGTGGTGCTGAGAAGTGCTAGAAAACATTCTGTTGCTGACAATATTTTTACACTGACGTGGCAATGTCACTAAAATTATCCATTCTGTTAAGCCTATTAAAACAAAACTGTTACCAGTGAGGGGGTGGTATGATTAAGCCAGTTATTTCAATGAGAAATAATGCAACAGATTTGTACAGTAGAAGAGAGTGCTTTTAAAAATTAGAGCACAGAGCAAATGCACTTTGATGAAGATCACAGCATCTCTAAATGTCTGGGACCCACAGGCTGTGGGATAAACGGAGTGAATGAACATGCAAAGCATACATTGATTCAAAACAATGTTTTGTTTTGTTTAGAAAAAGCAGTATCAGCATAAAAATTTAGTTATAACTTATTTTTCAAAAACCAGCATTGACAGTATAATAAGTATATACATAAATTAATTTTACTCCATACTCAGGGAGAAGTCAGTTAAATGTGAAGTATCCTAATTAGGAAAACACACTCTAAGGCCAGACAGAAAACATCTGAAAGTCCCTAATTAGAGTTATGCAGTCCAGAGGCTGCTTTGGCTTACATGTCAAATATCTATATCTGAATTTATACTAAGGAATCTCTATTAATAAACATAAAGATATTGAATAATTTATGAATTGTGTGATTTTCAAAACATGCAAGTTGGTTAGACGTGTAAAGCACCTTCACCCTTGCACCCAGATTTTATTCCCTACCTTTGGAGCAGCACTTGTGGTTCAGAACTCTCTTTTTTATTATGGTCACCCATTGTTTAACAGAGGATTGTGTTGTCCAATCCAACCGGGATGGTTACTGATGCCACCAAAAGAATATTATGACAATACAATATTATTACTTCAGAGTAAACTAGGAAGGTGCTAGTCAGAATGTATAAAGGGAAAGAGAGAGGGAAGTTCAAGTTTACAGTTATAGTAAGAATATTATGAATAATTTTGAGTCTCATTTCTAGTAGATTTTTTGGTGTGTGGCCAACTTTGATCTATGGCTTACTTTTATTGTAACCTAATGAGGTGGAAAGTATTGATTTCTCACCTTCCTTTTATCTTGGAGGCTTTGTTTATACATTGAAAACAATATGACAATTATGAAAGATAAAATTGGCTTACTTGAATTAACAAATGAGGTAAACAGCAAGCAATCACTATACACTATATTTCTATCAGAATGTGTACAATTTAAAAATTGAGCATATGAAGTAAATACTTATTGATGAATGTTTAGGTTGTTTCTAATTGTTGACTTTGCAAATAAAGCTGATATGTATGAACATATGCTTTAATTTTTCTTGAGTAAAGTAGAAAGGCTGAATCATATGGTAGGTGTATGTTTAAGTTAACAAAACAAAACAACTGACAAACTCTTTTCCAAGGTAGTTGTACAATTTCACATTCTCAGCAGTGTGTATTCATATGTGAGTTCCAGTTTCTCTTCATCCTCACAATACTTGGCTTGCCATTGTGAATACTGCTGCAGTGCATGGGAGGGCAAATGCCTCTTTCAAATTATGATTTCAGCTTTTTGGGGTAAGAACTCAGGAATGGGAATGGTAATTCTACGTTTAATTTTTTGAAGAACATCTATGCAGTTATCCGTATGGCTGCAATGTTTTACATTCCCACCAGCATGAACACCCTCACCAACCCTTAACTAAATATATTTTTTTTTATAATGGCCGTAATAGGTGTGAGGTGATATTTCATTGTGGTTTTGACTTGCATTTCCTTGATAATTAGTGATGTTGAGCACCTTTTTATATACCTTTCAGCCATTTGTGTGTCTTCTTTGGAGAAATGTCTGTTCATGTACTTTTCCTGTTTTTAATCAGATTTTTTGGTTGTTATTGAGTTGTAAGAGTTTTATTTGAATAATTAATAATAATTGAATATTAACCTCTTATTATATGTGTGGTTTGCAAATATGTTTTCCTGTTCTGAGGTTGTCTTTTCACCCTGTTGACTGTTTCCTTTGACGTGCAGAAGCTTTTTAGTTAGCTCTAGTCCCAATTGTCTATTATTGCTGCTGTTGCCTGTGCTTTTGATGTCATATCCAAGAAATCTCTGCCAAGACTAATGTATTTCCCCCCATGCTTTCTTTTAGGAGTTCTACAGTTTTGGGTCTTACGTTTAGTCTTTAATTCATTTTCAGCTGATTTTTATGTATGGTGTAATACAAGGGTCCAATTTCATTGTTTTGAAAGTCAATATCTAGTTTTGCTGACACCATTTGTTGAAGAGAATATTTTTTTTTCATTGTGTATTCTTGGGACCCTTGTCAAAGATCAGTTGACTGAGTATGTGCAGGCTTATTTCTGGGCTCTCTGTTCTATTCCATTGGTCTATATGTCTGTTTTTATGTTAGTACCATACTGTTTTAATTACTACAGATTTGTCACATATTTTGAGATCAGAAAATGTGATGCCTCCACCTTTGGCCTACTTTCTCGTGGCTTTTTTTGGGAAGTAGGGGGGCTATTTGAGGTCTTTTGTGGTTCCAAATGAATGTTAGGATTGTTTTTCCGTTTTTCCTATTTCTGTAAAAAATGCCATTGGGATTTTGATAGGGAATGAAATGAATCTGTAGATCACTTTGGTTAGTATGGACATTTAAACAATATTAACTCTTCCAATCCATGAACATGGGATATTTTTCCATTTATTTCTTTCTTAATTTTTTCATTGAAGTTTTGTAGTTTTCAGTGTACAAGTCTTTCATATTCTTGGTTAGGTTTATTGCTAAGTATTTTACTCTTTTTGCTGACTTTGTAAGTGGAATTGTTTCCTTAATATCCTTTTTTGGATTATTCACTGTTAGAGTATAGAAACACAGCTGATTATTGTATTTGATTTTGTGTTGGGCCTTTAAAAAACTAACACCACCTTAAAGTGACATTACAAGTGGATTAACGTGGCAGCCGGCAGCGCTGGGAAAAAGCAGGGTGGGAGTGTCTGCGGGAATCTTGCCTTAGCCCTTATTGGCTGCACTTGTGAACACTGCGTAATTGCAATAGCTAGGTATTGAGACAGGATGCATGCCCTTAACCCTTAAGCTGATTAGCGGATGTAAAAAACCTGCCTTTGCCATTTACCTTTAAAAGCCAATGTTTGTGTGTTAATAAACGGAACTGCTTTGACAGAACCCCCACCACGTCTGAGTGTCCTTTAACAGGGCTGGTTTGGGGCTGGTGGTGTGCTCACCTCTCTTCACGGCTCTCTTCCCCTGTCTCCTTCAAAAGAGGAATCCTGGGCTGTTCGCTCGCCCACTGAAAGGAACGAGGCTAGGGCTGTACGGGTCGGCTGCTGGCGGCGGACCCGACAATTTTGTATACTGAAATTTTACTGAATTTATTTATTAGGTCTAACAGTTTGTGTGTGTGTGTATGAGTGTATAGTCTTTAGGGTTTTATACATATAAGTTTGTGTTTTCTGAAGGCAGAGATAATTTCATTTCTTCTTTTCCAATAAGATGCCTTTTATTTGTTTTGCTTGCCTAATTACCCTGGCTATGACATGAAGTACTGTGTTGAATAGAAGTGATGAGAGTGGGCATGTTGTCTTGTTCCTGATCTTGGAGGAAGATCTTTCAACTTTTCACTATTGAGTCTATTGTTAACTGTGGTCTTGTGATATATGGTCTTTATTGTGTTGATGTACTTTCCTTCTATACCTATCTCATTGAGAGTTTTTAATCAAGAATTGTTGTTGAATTTTATCAGATACTTTTTCTGTATCTTATTGAGATAATCATATTTTTGTCCTTCATTCTGTTAATGTAGTATATCACATTTACTGATTTGTGTATGTTGAACTCTCTTGCATCCTCGGGATAAATTCCACTTGATCATAGCATATGATTCTTTTGAGGTGTTGTTATATTTGTTTTCCTAGTATTTTGTTAAAGATTTTTGCATCACGTGCATCAGGGATATTGGCCTATAGTTTTCTTTTCTTGTGGTGTCTTTGTCTAGCTTTGGTATCAGGGTATTCGTCACTTCATAAAATCAGTTTAGAAATGTACCCTCCTCTTTAATTTTTTGGTAGCAATGAGAAGGATTGACATTAATTATGTAAATTTGGTAGACTCCTCCAGTGAAGCCACCTGGTCCTGAAATTTTCTTTGTTGGGAAGCTTTTGTTTACTTTTTCAATCTCCTTATTAGTTATAAGTCTGTTCAGACTTTCTATTTCTTGATGATTCATTCTTGGTAGGTTGTATGTATCTAGAATTTTATCCACTTCTTCTATGTTTTCCAGCTTGTGGCATATAATTGTTCATAAAAATCTCATATAATCCCTTTTATTTCTGTGGCATATGTTAAAGTCTCCTCTTTGTATCTGATTTTATTTATTTGAATCATCTCTTTGTTTTTCTTACTCATGCTAAAGGTTTGTTGGCTGCATTGATATTTTAAAAAACAACTCTTTATTGTTAATTTTTTTCTATTTTTTATTTTGTTCTCTATTTCTGTTCAAAACTTTATTATTTTCTTCCTTCTACTGACTTTAGGCTTAGTTTGCTCTACTCCTTCTAGTTCCTTGAGATGTAAAGTTAATTTGTTTATATGAGGTCTTCTTTTTTAATGTAGTCATTAATTGTTATACACTTCTCTCTTAGTACTGATTTTGCTATATCCCTTAAGTTTTTTATGTTGTGTTTTTGTTCTCATTTGTCTCAAGATATTTTCTAACTTGGTTTCTTCTTTGAGACAATGGTTGTTCAAGAGTGTGATCCTTAATTCCTCATGTATGTTTATTTTTTAGTTTTCCTTCTGCTATTAAATTTCTAATTTTTATTTCTAGGAAAATATATGTGTTATGATTTTGATGTTCTTAAATTTTTTAAAATTTGTTTTGTAACCTAACATGTGATCTATCCTGGTAAAAGTTTCATGTGTACTTGAGAAGAATTTGTAGTCTCGGGCCAAGCCCATGGCGCACTCGGGAGAGTGCAGCGCTGGGAGCGCAGCAGCGCTCCCACCGCGGGTTCAGATCCTATATAGGGATGACCGGTGAGCTCACAGCACTCACTGGCTGAGT